>NC_141546.1:39972500-40272500 GCF_021556685.1 Rattus norvegicus | reverse complement strand
ATTGTGGGTGGAATCATTCTTGATCTGGGTAAAATGGAAAAGGTGAGATAAACGGCAGCATCCTCTGACCAGATGCAAAGTGACCAGCTTTTTACTGCCTCTAATAGCATTGAGATTGACTGGGGGAGGAGATGATAAATGATTCGCAACCAGCTAAGACTTGCCTTACCTTTGCTGCTTTTGGAGTATGCGGGTTGTGCTAACATGTCCCTGAACGTAGTCAACTCTTAAAAAGTGGAGATACTGAAGAAGTCTGGTAAGCATTGTAGTCTCCCTGTCCTCCATCTCTATCAGCCAGCAGCCTCGCTTAAATGTGAATAACACTGTGTGATTCCTTTTGCACAGAACTCGTGGAAGTTAATATGAGCAGAAAACAATCAGATACCAGAGAACTCAGGGAACATTTAGGATGTTCCATGGATAACCACAGTAGTCCTGTGAAGGGCACCTACTAATAAACCAAGTTCATGGCCCCTTAAACCCACTAAAAATCATGTCTCACCATGGCTTTTGTTGCCGTCCCTGCATAAATGAATGGCCAAGATTCTTTCTGCTTGATTTTGTTGTCGGATGAGATTGCCACCCAAATGTGTCCTCTTTTGGTAGATTTGATAACTCACTTCTAATCCATTTTGTTGTGTACCAAATTAATTGATTAACGAATGAATTAGCACAGCAATCCCTTTGTCTGCCTGCTAAGGCGAAGTTGATGCCTTAGTCTGAATGAGGAAGTTTCTGCTGTAATTACAAGTGATGATCTGAGAACAGCTCCTTTGCAAATACTCTACAATCTATTTTATTGCATTTACAAAATAATTTGTAAACATGCCCTCAAGATATAAATTAGGCTGTATTTCTCTTGGGTCACTGTATTTGATTTTCTTTCCAAGCCTTCTGTTATTGCATTTTTCTTCTTTGTGTATTTTTAGCACTTCTTTCCTTCTGAGCATCTCAACATTACCTCCAGGGAATGATAGTGAGTACAGGCACAGAAATAATTAATATCTCCTTTGCAGTCATTTGATCCACATGTTAGCCTTTTCCAATAGCCAGAGCAGGAAGTTAAGTTTACCTCATCATGGAGGAAGCTTCATTTTGCACAGGCAGTTGGCTTTCCGAGTGTTGTACAGTAAGTCAGGCGGCTGTGGGCTAGATTCCATACTTTGGTGGGGATAGTACTAATTGTATTCTGTACCCATATTACTCAAACTCAGCCATGTCTGGCAGTCACCTGTACAGCTTCCAACATTACCCATCTTGAGGGGGTAGATGGTCTGGTGGGCTAAGTGCCTTACGCGCAAGCGTGAGGACCTACTTGAGTTTGGTTCTCTGAACCTGTGTGGCGCCGCCACATGCTTGTAAACCCAACAGTGTGGGGGCAGATCCATGGCCAGCCATGAAGCCTATTTGACAACAAGTTCCAGGCCACACACTTGCACACATAAATATATCACACACATGCGTGCACGTGCATGCGCAACCCCCACCACACACACACACACACAAATACATATGCACATTCATGCATGCATGGACATGCACACAATCACATTATGCATGCCCTGCTCATACTCCAGGGACTCTGAACTAATTAGCTTGGGTGTGGCCTGAGCATAGGGATTTTCATAATTCCCACAGCTTTAGCAGGGCAGCAGGACAGTTCAACTTTGCATGTTGCTTTCTTGCTAACTGAAGATGGCTACAATCAGGTATTATCTTCATTTCCCTGATAGCAGTATTTCTCTCAGAGTATCCAGTCCAGTCCCTTTTGTATAGGAGACATTGAGCTTCTAGGGAAGGAAGAAGTATAATTGGTTCCTGGAAGACAGTAAACTTTAAATAAAGGAAAGTACCTTTGGTGCTATGGGAACTCAGAGGAAGCAGATAATCATAGGTATTCTGATAAGAGAAAGCCAAGGATCATGGGTACTCTGATGGCAAATGACAGAGGAAAATGGCCATTGTAGGACAAGGAAACAGAGGACTATGGGTACTCTGATGAGAGATAGCAGCCTGATTATGGAGGCAATAAGGATTATGGATTATTCTGGTGAAGGAAGCAGGAAACTGTGAGTTGATTTGATAACTCCAGAGACAACAACCTAATTTCCAATTGACCAACTTATAGGTGTGTAGCATTACCAAAGGTATGAGAGCTATGGAGACATCATCCCAGCCATCCCCAGTACATGCCTTGGTAGTGAGTTTCCTGCTCCAGAGTCAGTGTACAAAGTGTACACATATCATGGCGTCACTCAGGAAAATGATGGTGTATGCCTGGTCCCATACAACCATTCCAGACAGAATGAGCGAGATGTAGTAGAATGATTGATCATGGGAAGCATATCCTTGAGAGAAAACTCAGCTGTGGGAAGGTTCTAATGGACAGTACTGTAAAATGAGTTAGTAAGAGGAAATCATAGATACAAAATAGATACACACAAACAAAACGATAAAATTCTAAATTTGCCTTAATTAGAGTTGCCTCCCAACTTAACTTCAGGCCTGACCTCCTTTTGAGAGACCTAACTGGTAAGCCAACATTAAAGTTAACCAAATGAAGACATTTTTCTTGTTATACCAGAAGGCCCTGGAAAGGCAGAGGTTATAGACAAAGAGATTCCAGGGCTTGGCATCATACTCAAGCCCTCTGTTCAAACAGCTCTGGACTTCTACACAGAGCTGAGTTTCCAGGCTGTCCTAAGAATTCTGATTCTTCCACCAGTATCTGGGAAAGTCTGTGGCTCACAGTGCCTTCTGGGGTTTGGGTTGAGAGAGAGATGGACAACTGAGCGCCATCCGTCCATGTGGGAGTCAGGCAGGAGGCCTGGGCTCATTTCTGCTATGCTCTGTAACATGGTCACACATCTCTCAGGTGACTCAAAGCGGCTAGGATAATCTCTTATTTCCTGTAGTGGCAAAGATATAAACAGGTGATATTTATGAGATTCTTTTGTTTTGTCCTGTTTATGTGGACTATGTTACCAGTTTATTGTAGGGAGGCCAGAGGAGAATCTTGGCTGTCATTCATCACATATCACACATTTGTTTTGGTTTATGGATAGTGCCTCTTACTGACCAGGAGCTTGTCTAGTTTTCAAGATAAAGAGTCCTTGGGCTGCTCATCTCTGCTTCTCCAATACTGGGATTGCAGTCAACCTGTTATGTGTATGCAGGTTCTGGGGATCAAACTCAGATCCTGCTGCTTGCAAGGCAAACACTTTCCTGTCTGAGTTGTCTTCCCAGACCTGTGTTTTTCTAAGGACAAGTTCAGGTGCAGTAGATGAGGGTCAATCACCATGTAGAGAGGAAATGGACTTAGAGGCCTTGTGGAAACATTAGAAAACATAGCAGGGATTTGAGGTCATTGTATCTTAGAGCTGAGAGTCCTCTCTCACCCCCAACTCACACTGATTTTACATGCAAGGAAAAGACACCCATATCTATCTAGATTAACAGCAACCACTCTACCTCTGAGTCCCAGACTTGAATCTCAGACCCAGCTCACATCATCAGCTGAAAGTACCCAAGTTTACTTGACACTAAGATGACCACTGGGTAAATGCAGTTGGCCATTTCTTATGGAGAACGATAGAAGGTCTCTGGGAGAGCCAATTGTCTTGGAACTCCAATTTGCCAGGTTATTTCTCTTTAAATAGCCTGAATTTTTTTTGATATGAAAAAAATTGTTTATTCAGGTTTCAGATGAACTTTTTAAATAACTCTTCCATATTCTGATGTCTCTAATTGGTTTTAGGAGTCTATTAATGTTTTTGATAATTTCTATAAATCTCCTTCCCTCTTACCAAGGATGAGTCACCTGGCCCCTTTGGAGCTGTTTCTGCCTCTTGGCTCCCACTGAGGCTGTGAGTGGCTTGACAGGATCTACTTCCCACTCCATGACAAAGAGACACCTCACCTGAGGACTTCCTGACATTTCCAGGGGCTGGGGGATAAAAATAATAGTTTGAATGTCAAAAAACACACCAGGACAGTATTAGGAGCTGAATTTCTTCTGGAAAACTCCTCAGACTATTGAGTCTCACCATCTTTCTCTAGAATTTTGCCTCATAAGTGGCCAGATGTTATCTGAATTATACTAAATAAAATGCAGTGTTTGCATTTTAAGTTCTATTTAGGTGCAAGTTGGTGATCTCGATCTCTCTCTCTCTCTCTCTCTCTCTCTCTCTCTCTCTCTCTCTCTCTCTCCCACACACTCAAAATTAAACATTAAACTAAATTTTCCATCTGTGACCTTCAAAAGTACATGTGATATCCAAACCCCTGAGAGTTGTTCTTTTCAGTAACTCCAGGAAAATTGGAGGAATTCAGGCTGGGACTCAGTCTATAGACATTTCCAAGACTGTAACTTGGCTTACAAGTTATCTATGGTGCCATGAGGTGAATATGGTGGTATTATCATTAAAATATAAGCACGCAGTCCTGGTCAACTTTACTGTCCACTCAACAGTGGTCACCTGAGCCAGTGGTCACCTGAGAGGAGAACTCTCAATTGAGAAATTATATAGATATGATTGGTCTGTGCACATGCCTATAAAGAGTTGTCTTGATTGTTAATTAATCTAGAAGGGCCCAGCCCACTGTGAGCAGAACCATCCCTAGGCAGGTGATCCTGAAAAGTATAAAAATACTCGTTGAATATAATCCAGCCTGTGAGTTCACTAGCAATTAGCACCCTCCATAGTTCTTGCTGTACATCTTTGGTTGTGGTATGAGTTCTTTGGTCAAGGGTAATTCTATATGGATAGCCATCAGCCCTGCCTTTCAAGTTTCTGCTTTTGAGTTTCTACCTTATCTTTCCTTAATGATGGAGTACAATCTGCAATTGTAAGCTGAAATAAGTCCTTTCCTCCTCTAAATTGCTTGTGGTCAAGGTATTTTATCACAGCAGCAACAACAAAGTGAAAACACGCAAGCCATTCCATCTTCAGGGAGGAAATTGCCTTAATGGTATTTTCATCATACAAGCAAATGTTCTATTGGTGCTTTATGCTAATGATGGAAAAACCTTTTAGAAAATTAGCTGAGCTAGTTTGGCTGGTGAGCATCTGTAATCCTAGCACTTAGAAGTTTAGAGTCAAGGGGATCAGGAGTTTGAGACCAGACTTCGCTATGTAGAGTCAGTCTCATTCTATCCCCTGCATGAATCTCTCCAGCTTCCTGCCCCTAACCCCTCCCCACCCCTGTCTACTTTCTGTTAAAAGCACTTAGGAACACTTAACTAATTGAGCTGTATTCATGTCATCAGCGGTAACAACATAGGTGATGCCATCTGTCAATCAGCATATTAACGAACCAACAGTGACATTTATTGAATGGCTTCTTGTGCTGTACTTGGTGTGGTTTTGGGGATCCACTGTACATCTCAATCCTGGATAGACATACGCAATCATCCTGACCTGACATCCCATAGAAAGCATCTCTTTACTGATGCGGCCTGGCTAACTCTCTTTTCCTTTTGAATTATTATTATTGCAAATTCTCCTTAATTAGCCATGGCTCTATGTTTTTTTAAACCAATCACAAATTCAAAGTGTTGTATGTTTAAATTATTTAATGGTTTGCGCATGTGTGTGCTTGTGTTTGCACAGGTGTGGGTATGGGTGCCTTCATGCCCTCGTGTGCAATGCTCATGGAGGCAGAAGAGGGCTTCCATTAGCCTTGAGCTGGAATTATGGGCGGTTACAAGCTAAGCTGCCTGACATGGGTGCCGAGAACAGAATTTGGGTTCTTGGCCAGAGCTGTAAGTGTTCTTACCTGCTGAGCCTTCTGTTTGGCCTCCGAAGTGTTGAGTTAAAAGATATGATAGCAGTCACAGCCTAGTCCAGGCTACCTTCAGATCTCAGAGCTCTGTATTAGCCCACAGTCAAATAAAAACATTGAGCACAATGCCTATTTTATAATAAAGGCTGACTCTCTTCATGTAACTTAATAAGTAGCTATATTCAAAACACACTGGCAATAGAGTTCACTGTCTATGTCATGATCTAGCCTGTGACTCGGTGCTATCCCTCTCCACTGCTGCACAGCATGGCAAACGAGGGTCAAACCACATGTCACTGACTCAGGAAAAGATCAACATTCAAAGTGTGGCTCCTATTAAACTCGTATTGCTTTTCCTTTCTTGTAAAGTTAAAAAAAAAAAAAGATGGCTCGTTAAGTGTAACCATCATAAGTCAAGGCCTGCCTGCAGAGTTATTATTGCTGCTGCCTCCTATGAATACTTAGAGAGTTCTTTGACAAGAAGCAATTGCCTCCCAGTCAGTTCAGTTTAACAAACTCAGAAGATACATAAATATGTCTCTGCCGTCCATTGATCACATAAAAGGATCCGGTATTGACCATAATTCCTGGAGTAAACTTTGAACATCTGACAATCAGAATTGATGGGGGGGTCATAAGACAGAATCTTACTTAATTAAAAAACTTTAATTGACAAATTGAACTTTTTTACCCTCACGGTATACAGCATGATGCTTTGATAGATGTAAACACTGTGGAATGGCGAATGTAAGTTAATTAGCATATACATTACCTCACATGTTTGTCGTTTGTTTTTCTTGGGATAAGAATGCTGAAAATGTACATCTTAGTAATTTCCACGTAAAGAGTCCATTGTTAGTAGCTGTAATCACTATGTTCCGCGTGGACTATCTACATATTCTTCCTGTATTACTGATAATTTGGGTTATTTGACCAGCATCTTCTAGTAACCACACTTTGCTGTATGATTCTGTAGGTCCATTTTGGGGGAGTTTTAAAAGTCAGTGAGTCATGTTGGAATTTGCCTTTCAGACGGCCGTGTTTCACTTAATGGCATGTCTTTGAGCTTGCTCCTTTGCAGCAAAATAGAAATTTTTATTCTGTTTGCATTTATTTTAAATTAAATTTCTCCAAAGAATTCTCTCTCTCTCTCTCTCTCTCTCTCTCTCTCTCTCTCTCTTTCTCTCTCTCTGTGTGTGTGTGTGTGTGTGTGTGTGTGTGTGTGTGTATGCCAGAAGAGAACCTCAAGTGCCATCCTCCATGTTTTGTTTGTGACAGGGACCTGAACAAGGCTGCTTAGCAAACCCTAGGAATCTGCCAGTCTCTTTCCTTAAAGCTGGGACTACAAGCAAACACTTCTAGGCCTGTCTTTTACATGGGTTCTCAGGATCCCCAACACAGGTCCTCATGCTTGGACAGCAAGCCCTTCACTGACCGAGTTATCTCCCCAGTATGTGCTTCAACTGTCTAGCCACAGGTCACATCAGTGTGTGTAAAGGACACTGTTGGGGTAGCCATAGCACGTACCATGAGAGGTCACTAGGTGAATTTCCAGCTCATTGGGGAACAGCCACTGCTCAGCCCAGGTGCTCAGCTTCCCCTTTGGAAGCTCTTTGGCTCCCCTACCCTGTTAATTCCTTAAAGAAACTGGGTTGGAGAAATTACAGATTTTAACCTCAGGTTATAAATTTGTCTTTTTGTTTGTTTAAGGGCAATCACTCACCAACTGTGTTGTGTTATTTTCTATCTATGTAGCATTCTTTTTTGTTTTAAGTATTTATTTCATTTTTAAGAAGTGTATGTGTGTGTGTGTGTGTGTGTGTGTGTGTGTGTGTGTGTGTGAGCATGACTTTAGGTGCCTGTGGAATCCAGAACAGAGTGTTGACTTCCCTGTAACTGGAATTACAGGCTATTTTGACATGAACAGCCCAGTATGTGCTGGAAGTTGAATCTGAGTCCTTTGCGGCCCTCATGGGACATTCTTACTACTTTATACTCCCCCCTCCCAAATCATGCTCAGACAACCTTATTTCTCTAATTCCTGATGTCCAGACATCTGGAACCTACCTTCCATAAAAACTACATCTTCTTTTTGGCGCCTTCCCATTCCACTGGAGCCTCTCTCTATGCAGAGCACCTTTCGAACTGAACCTGTGCTACAGAAATAAATGTTACCGATGGATGGAGGAAGCAGTAAAAGCATCAGCTGAGAATTTATTAATGTAACTGTGGGAATCTGCTCAATATGGAAGGTAGTTGGTGATATCAAGAAGTGTTTTGAGTGGAGAGTAATGCAGAGACGAAGAGGATTGATGTGCCCATGGCTGTGAGTTCATCTCAGGCACATAAAGCAAACACCCTGCCCTCTTATCCATCATACACATTTAATCTCCGAGATTTCATTGTGTGCTTCATTCACTTTGTGAGTCAAATCCGGGGATGAAAGAGGGGGAGTTTTATATGTTTTTTGCCTGGCAGCGGGAATGTTAAACTGTGAACAAATTGGGATGTTCTTTTAAAATCCTGTGATTTATCTCACACTATTTTTCTCCCACTTTTAAAATTTAGTATGCTAGTGTGGAACAAAAGCTGCTAGCAGTCCCCGGAAATAGGGACTTGGCTGTGATATTTGCTCAAGTACTCGCTACAGCAGCCATATTTTCTGAGCACCCTCTCCATCACCTCAAAACAAAAGGTTCAATAAATCACGGTTTCATGTTGCTGGGGTGCCTAGGAGTGCCTGTCAGGCAGTCTCTGGCCTTGCTGCTCTGAGTATTGTTTTAATCTTTTATTTAGTTTTTGATAACATTATACACGGATACATTGATATTATCTATCCCAGCTCTCCACCCAACCCCACTCCCCTTAGCATCCTCCGCCATTCTTCTACCTTTCTATCTTTTTAATTTTGTTGTAACCCACCGAGTGCACTTAGTGCCTGCTTGTAACAGTGACCGCTCTTGTTGGCTTGATGGTGAACAGGTCTTGTGCAAGTTACCATAGCTGCGGTGAGTTCATCCATACTGGCCAACTCTTAGAGTCTTTATGTCCCTTCTGCAGTGGTGTTCGGTGGGTCTTGGAGGGCTTTCACAGAATGTTCCGTGTAGGGCTGAGCCTTCAATAGTCATTTGTCCTCAGCACTTAGGTCAATGATGAGTCTCTACATTCACTGCTACCTATTGCTGACAGAAAAGTCTGTGATGAAAGCTGAGATGAGCGCTCACCACGAGTATAGGCGTAAGTATTTAGAAAGCAGTTTGACAATATGCCCCTTTCACAAAATAGGAGTTGTGAATTCCCCACTAGGGCTTCCTGGGTCATATATTTTTGATCAGGTTAATTATACCAGGTATGAATTAGCGCCTCTTGCACAGGCTATGGATCAAATGAGAAAGGGAGTTGATAATCCCCATGACCTTCATGCCACCATTGTGACAGTTGATTGATGTGTATCATAGTATATGTTTTCATTTTGAACTAATCAGATCATCATTAGCCATTGAGTGGTAGTGGTTTGTTAAACCTATTCTGAGCCCAGCCCTAACATTTGTGATGGAATTAGTAGCTCAAATAATGTCGTAGGAGCCTGGAACTATGCTGCTTGACAGTAGCATAGCTCATGGGAAAATAAAGACCACAGGTCCTCAGATGAGATCACTGTTAAGAATAAATCTGTGCAGGCATGGGGAAATCCATAAGTGAAATTAGCATTGTGTTTCAGTTCTTAGTTCTGACACTTAGTGGGAATCTGGATTCTTAATAACTGCTCGAGCCAATTCTCTCGTGTATAAAGGGGACTAGGACATTTAGATGTTTCATGTATGTAGCATACTTGTGGGCTTACGTGTGTAACTTTGAGGTTGAAAGATGGTGATAGTTTGTCTTCATGGCCAACTTGACTGGATTTAAAATTACTTTGCCAAGATGCTTCTAAGTGTGCTGATAAGGGAGTTTTCGGAGAGATGTCAATGATGGAGATCCCACCCTAATTTGGACAACTTCATTCCATGACCCAGGGTCTTGGACTAAATAAAAAGGAGACAGTGAGTTGAGCAGCAGCATTCATCTCCCTTTGCTTCCTCACTGTGGATGCCGTGTGAGCAGCTGCTTCAAGCCTCTGCCATCACACCTCCCCTGCATGGTAGATTGTACCGTCAAATGTTCCCCATGTATTGATTGCGTCTGGTTGAGTATTTTGCCTCAGCAATAAGAAAACTAGTACTCTTGAATATTCAATGCTATTCAGTATCTTTTGAGTTCTAGAAGAATTTAACATTTCATACTAATCCCACCCTAATCTCTACCTTATCTGCTCGAGTATAAATGACTGCATTTTCAATGTTTGCAATGAGTTAGTGTGTAGCTGAGACCTATGGCTAGGTATTCAGAGGGAAAACACACCGTTGAAAACTTTGCCAAGGCAGGATGTTGGCTTCACTTCCCCATTATTTCCTGTCCTGTCCTCAAGCTAAGAAACCACAGGTACCTACAGATGTCAAAAGATGAAGAGCCATTGGTATTGACTGGTAAAATGTTTATAAGGCAAGAAGTAGGATCTGAGTTCGGATCCCCAGCACACATGGAAAACAGGACAGAGGGAGTGGCCCATACTTGGAATTTGAGCCCTGGGCAAGCATAGCTAGGTAGACCTCTGGAACTCACTGGACACACCCAGTAGAACCGACATAGCGTGCTCCTGTTTAGTGAGGGACACTTCCAGAAAAGACCCAAAGACAAGCAGCACTTGAGAAATGCCACTTAAGGCTGACCTTTTTCCTCAACATGTGCATGCAGGGCTCGCTCTCTCTCTCTCTCTCTCTCTCTCTCTCTCTCTCTCTCTCTCTCTCACTCACACACACACACACACACACACACAGTTGGCAACTATTACCATCATCTCTGTATGTGTAGGCTTTGTGTCCATGTCATTTGATAAAACCATAATAAAAGTCAAGAGGTGCTTTGCAGATTAACTTGAGTGCATTTGTCTACGAGTAGAAACATAAATAGAAGACATCTGATACTATGTCGTTTCACTGAACAACACTGATATCTACTGAGATCCTAAGAGCTCTCCTGCCAAGTATTTGCCAGAGCTAGAATCACTCCTGTGGAATGGGCCTCAAACCCAACCAGGAAGTAGTAGATTACTCCAATTATAAGAGTGTTAAACAAGTCATTTGTGTCATCCCCTCTAAGACTCAGGGACATTGGGAGATAGCAGGAGGCAGAAGAGGTGGGAGAAAAATGTAAAAACCAGAAGGGGTTCAAAGTATCATCTTTTATGCATGGCAGAGCCATTGCAATCACAAACCCATAGCACCAGTGGATGCCTGCACTGGGTCTTCATGGGACTGGGTTCTTCAACAGTCAGGCTTAGGGTTGGACCCCTCCTTAAGGGACTGCTTGCTACCGAGAGGCTAAGGGAGGAAGCAGAAGTCATTGCTTTCGATCGTGTACCAACTGATGACTTTCTCAGTCACCAGTGAATAAGTCCAGTGTAGTGCTCGCACAGAGGCTCGGGTAAACCTAAATGGGTCACAAAATGAAAGCTGAAGACATGAATTTGGGAAAGGGACAGGTGGGGATGAAGGAGGTTAATAGGGGTAGAAAGAGAGTATCAGTGAAAGGGTAATAAGAATAGATTATATACATATGTGAAATTGTCAAATAAAATTAATAAAAAGAAGAGATTTTTGCTTTATTTTTTTTTTAATCTTTATATTACTCTTGTCTTAGGGTTTCTATAGCTGTGAAGAGAATCCATGACCACCACAAGTCTTATAAAGGAAACATTTAACTGTGGCTCACTTACAGTTTCAGAGGTTTAGTCCATTTTTATCATGATAGAACAAATGGCAGTAGTCAGGCAGACATGGTTCCTGGAAAAGGAGCTGAGAATTCTACATCTTGATCCACAGGCAGCAGAAAGAGACTGGGAGCCACACTGGGCATAGCTTGAACATATAAGATCTTAACGCCTACCCCCATAGTGACACACTCCCTCCAGCCAGGCATGCCTACTCCAACAAGGCCACATCTCTTAATAGTGATACCTCCTATGAGCCAAGAACTCAAGCACACGAGTCTGTGGGGCATTCCTATTTGAACCACAAGACTACCCACAAATAATTGCCTATGGAGATGGCCCATGTCCAGCAAGCTTTTCTGGGAGATGTTGCAGGTCCTTGTTCTAAACTATTACCTAATGTGGTTCTGCAGGCCCTTCATTCCCCAGAGACACGATAAGGAATGTGCTAATTATACAAAGGCCCAAGAAAAAGGGACGGCTAAATGATGATTTCTTTAAGTGCAGAGGAAAATCTGCATATTGGGAAGAGCACAGAGGGATTTTTTTTTCAGAAAAGTCTTATAGACAGATCTAATCCTAAATACGTTATATATTAAGTATTCCAAATCTCTGATGGGATTCTAAGTATTTATCTTCTTAAATTGAGTTTTACAGGTGATTAAAATTATAGAGTTATAAAGCCTGAAGAGTTTTGAGTTGTGCTATGTTTGTGGATTGTATTTAACTTGTATGGGGTGTATAAGGCCATGGCACATAGATGGGGGCCAGGTGAAAACCTCAGGCATTGGTCCTGGCTCTCACCCTCCACCTTTTTTGAGGTGGGGTCTCTGTATAGTCTTGTGGTATGCATACCAGGATAGCTAGCCTGTGAGCCTCTAGGGATCTTCCTGTTTCTCCTCCCTCCCTCGTATAGGAACACTGGGTTGCAACTGCTTGAACTGCTATATCCTGGTTTTATGTGTTTCTTGGTTTTCCCAACATAAAGTCTCCCACACGTATGGCAAGCACTTTTACCCACCGAACCATCCCCCCAAATCCTGTGTTTGTACATTGCATTCAAAACATGGAGAAGTTGAGCAGAGAAATAAATACTGACACACAACTGGACTGGAACAGAGGGGGAACGGATGTAGATTTCAGATGTTTACTTGTTCTCACCTTAGTGAACTAATGTCTGTAAACTTGGCCTAGAGAAGAACAGACTTTCAGTTGACAGTGAGCCAGGGCTGGGCTGCAGCTCATTCAGGAGAGAGCCTGTCGAGCATGCAGGGACCTGGATTTGGTCCTCAGCACTATGTAAACCTGGCACATTCCTGGATGTCCAGCAGTTGGAAGGCAGAAACAGAAGGAACTGCCTTGATTACACTGTGTGGTAGTGGAGGCCAGCCTGGTCTAAATATTACTCTCCAAATAAATCAGTTAAAAACATGAAGACAGCAAAGCAGTTGTTGTTTGGCTTTGAGAAGATTGGCTATACACCATCAAGTGGAATATCAGAACGTTATAAACGTAATATAGTATCTTTCTCTCTGCCTTGATGTGAGTTTCTTCAGCGTGCCTTGTGGTCCTGAGTCAGGCACTCACAGCAGCATACTTCAGAAGTACGGTAGCAAAAGGAAGTGCTGTCAAAGTGAGGTTGGACTTCCAAGGTTAAGTTTTGTAACATGTGATTGGACAACCACACACACCTGCTGACCTGTAGGTGTGCATACGCCTACCCCTTCTTTGGTCTCTAGAGTTTTTACTAAATTTAAGTGTGTGTGTGTGTGTGTGTGTGTGTGTGTGTGTGTGTGTGTGTGTGTGTGTGTGTGTTTTCAAGTGCATACACTATAGTATGCATGTGGAGGTCAGAGGACAACTTGTAAGCATTGATTTTCTCCTTCCATTGTGTCTGACTCTGGATCACCCTCAGGTTGTCAGGCTTGGCAGTAAATCCTTTACCCACTGAGCCATCTTACTAGCCTTCATTGACTTTAATTAAGGGAGATATTATGAACTCATTTTGGTAACCAGTTTCTACTTTTATACCTTATTCTGGAATCTGGTACGTATGTTTTTCTTTATCTATCATTAAAAAAAAAAAAAAAACAGAGACAGTCAAACATGTTTTGCATATTAGGAGAGCCTTCCAAGAAAGTTGGGATGTAGACAGAGACTGATGCTTTAAAATCTTAGTATCACTTTCTCTGTAAGCCACCCAACACAGCGGTGGGCTCTTAATGCCATCTGCTCCACAGACGTAGCAGTTACAACCCATGGGCCCTGGAGTCCCAGGTTTTCATGTGCTAACATAGAGAAACACCAGTGCAGAAGCCAGCCTCTGACTTCAGAAGATGAAGTGGTGGTGTTTAATAAGCTGTGGGGAAATCTATCTCTCTGACTTACCCCTACCATTCCTGTGGCCTGCCATTAAGCACCTCTCATTTTCACTCTCCTGTGGGTACTGTTTTCAACCATCAGTTTTCTCTTTGTTTTTCTGATTAATGACAAAACTGGACATGGTAATACACATGTCCCCGAGCACTAGAGTGGAGGAAGATGAAACATCAGAAGTTCAAGGTCATTGTAAGTTACTTAGAGTTTAGTGAATGTAAAGACACTTTAGTCTTCACAAGATCCTCTCTACACACACACACACACACACACACACACACACACACACACACACACACACAAAGCATTTCCAGGAGAAATATCAGTTGAGGGAGAGATAGGCCATACCCCATCTTTGGGAATTCAAAGCCAGCCTGGACTACATAGCAAGTTATAGGCCAGCGGAGGGTACACAGTGAAACTTTGTCCAAAAAGAAATAAATACTAAACCAAATTAGCAATGCCAAAAGCTTTTGGAACATGAAGGTCATTTATATCTTGTGTTGGGGCTGTTGAACTTTACATGTCAGTTCTGGAAAGTTCTCTAGAATAAAAGACTTCTGGCCCCTCTCCCAGATACCAACTCACTGGGGCCAGAGTTTGCCAAGGAATCTGTGTTTGAGGCAAGCATTGCTTCTCTTCTCTGCCCTCCCCTCTGCTGACTCCAAAGTCAGTTGCAGGTGGCATCAGAAACCTTGAGCTAAGGATGTGTTAGTGATTTGACATTGTTAGGCAAACTGCATACTAAAAAATCCAAATTACAAGCTGGCTGTCAAACTCCAAGGTCATCTACATCATAAGCTTAGTCAGCTCCCACGTGGGCTCTTTCTGCAGCATCTTCTTCCCCTTCTGATAACTGTTCAAGCTCACACTCCTCACTGCTTCAGATACCCATCTGTCATCTCATCCTTACCACCACCACGCATGCACATGCAAATCCAGGAAAAAACCGATATTCATACACAGAGAAACATGAACACACATATAGGCTCATGTACAAACAGAGAGACACAACACTGCACTTATAGATATTGACACAAAGACAGACATATATGTACACACGTATCATTTATGTACACCAAGGCACACATTCGCATGCATATACACCCATGTACATCACACACATGCACACACACAAACACACACACACACACACACACACACACACACACACACACTTCCTGCTCAGTAACATTTTACTTTGTTAGTGTGTGGAGAAATTCTGTCACATGTGCCCTGTTCCCACTTCACCCTCCAGCTTCACTTTGACCCCCACTCCTTCAACTCCTCCAAGTTCCCTTCACTTTCCCAGTTAGATACCTACTTCCCACTCCTGGCCACTTCTCTTTCTTTCCTGATAAGCTCCTCTGTTTATCCAGATCTCAGTTCATCGACAACCATGCACTTGCCATCCACCTGTATTCCAATAGGACTATAACATGTGTGTGTGTGTGTGTGTGTGTGTGTGTGTGTGTGTGTGTGTGCGCGTGCGCGCACATGAGTACAGGTGCTCATACACGTGTGTACATGTGTGCATGGAGGCCATAGGTCAGGATTCTTCCTCAGTTGGTGATTCTTCCTCACTTCATTTCTCAAGATACAAAGTCCCTCATTGAACCGGGAGCTTACACATTGTCTAGACTTCCTAGATACCAAACTTCAAGGATCCTCCTGTCTCTGTTCTCCTGTCCCATTGCTGATATTACAGGAGTGCACCACCCTGACTAACGTTCTATGTGGGTACTGGGGATCCAAACTCAGATTCTTATGCTTCCACAGCAAGCGCTTTTATCAGCTGAGTCATCTGTTTTATTTATATTTTTATACAGAGTCTCTCACTGGGACCGGGGGCTCCTGATAAGACTAGGATAGTTAGCTAATGCACTTGCTTATCTCCTCCCTAATTCTGGTATTTCATGTGTGTGCTGCCAACTTTTTATGTGTGGTTTAAGGATCAAACATGGAATGGGTCTTCATGCTTGTAGAGCATTGCACCCTAAGCTATTCCAGCCCTCTGCATTGATTTCTCTTGAAGCACCTGGACACTTCCTCACACTCGGTACTGAGATTCCTGTGACACTTTGAGTAGCAGTAACCTTACTGCATGCTGTGCTCTACCAGACTGGGGACCATGTGTGCCTTATACCTCCATGTCCCGGGCATTCTTTCCAGTGCCTGATTCATTACTGCTCATCAAATATTGACTGGATTGATAGATGAGTTAATTTAATCAGGAAGTCAGAGAACCTTGTGGAACATTGGAGTCCTACTGTGAACCTGACTGGAGGAAGCAAATCACTTGAAAATTGATAAAACCCATTTGACCATCTCAGCAAAGGACTATATGACCATTTTCCTACATGTGTATATTAATGGTTTTTGAGTCAGGGTCTCGTGTAGCTCATGCTTAGCCCTGTTCTTGATGTGTAGATGGAGATAACGTTGCTGTCCTTCCAAGTGTTTGGGTCACAGGTATACACCACCATATCCAGTTTATCCAGTGTTGGGGATGGAACCTAGTGCTTCACGCATGTTAATCAGCTTCTTTACCAACTCCACACCCCAGCCCCTCCTCCACACTTACTTACGCCTCCTACATCATAGACAGAAGCATCATCTTTCGGCTGATGTAGAGCTAGGCTGCCTGCTCCTTGAAGTAAATGAGCTCCCAGGACTATGATTCCTCAGAGCTAACCTGAAGCAGCGTGGAGCTTGTGTTGATTGATACTGTTTTACATAGGCCTGATGAAGCAGAATGTTCCAGAAGAAAAGAAGAGCATTCCCTCACTGGTGAATCATTGCCTTGCTTACCACTTAGAGAAACGAAGAGCCTGAGGGAAGCTTTATGTACCGACAAGGCAGAATTTGATTTAAACTCTTCAGTGCTAACTGAGCCCCTAAATCTTTACCTTCAAGGGGATGGCTCGTATTTGTTGACGCAAACAAGATCATGGCTCCAGCCATATATGAAATATGTGGGGACAGGCATTGTTTGTGTAGCAGCTCCACTTCCGTGGACTTCATGGCTGCTTAACGTCTGTAGAAAGGAGAGCAGGTAACCTCTGAAACCACATTTTTCTCTTCCCAGTCAGCTAACCTCCAAGTAGCCTGGCTTGCTTTCCTGGCTTGAGTCTGGGAAGTTGTTGGGAAGAAAGTGTTTTATCTGAAACTATAGGCTTCTGATCCCTGTCTTGTATTCTTAGCCACAGTTTTCCTGTTTCTCTTTCTCTGTCTCCCTGTCTCTGTCTCTGTGCCTCTTTATCTCTTTCAGTCTCTTTATCTCTCAGTCTCTGTCTCTCTGATTCTGCCTTTCTTTGTCACTCTGTCTTTCTCCCTATCCGTCCCTCACTTTCTCTGTTGCTCTTGGTCTCTGTCTCTCTAGCCATGTCTGTCTGTCTGTGGCTGTCTCTGCTTCTCTGTATCTGTCTTTACATCTTTCTCTGTCTCTGTCTTGTCCTCCTACCTCTATGTCTTCTTCATATCTTTTGTCGTTCTGTCTCCTCCTGTGTGTCACTCTCTGCCGCTTTCTCTTTCTTACCCTTTCCTCTCCTCCCCTGGATCTTTAATCGGCAAAAATACTAAACTTTCTGCCATTTTGTCTAATTGTGTGTTAGTTACACTTACCATTTTTTTCAAACATGGGCATGCTTTAATGAGTTTAAGATAAATTTAGAAGCCATCAAGCCTGACACGAACAGCTGTGGACTGCTGGTGGGTGAAGCCATGTTTCCCGTAGGTTTGTCTCCATTCATTTTCGTTTTGCTTGGTCTCTTCTAGAAGGCCCCTTAGATTTGTATTGTTTTTTTTAAATTTTTTTGCATTGATTTCTAATGAAAAATTTGTTTTTGCATTTATTTCTAATGTAGTTATTTTGCATGTATTTCTTCTTGATGTGTGGACATGCCTGTGCCATGGCCCGTTTGTGGAAGTAGAGGATGACCTCCAGGAGCTGGCTTTCTCCTTCCGTAAGAAGGTCTCAGAAATCCCCCTCGTGTTGTCACCTTAGCAGTACACACCGCTACCTGCTAAGCCACCTTGCCATCACACAGAAAGGAACATGAACCATCAAAGCCTGACTCTAGAGCTGAGGTTTTAGTAGTTTCAGAAGTAATATCATTTGTTTAAAGAAAAGATGGAAACAAAGAATTCATTGAAAAATATAATTGACCAAACTAGGAGGCAAATTTAGAGTTTTAATCTAGATTTATCTTCTTCCCCAAAGTAGAATACTTCTCACTGTCAAATAACTGGGGAAGTGTCGGGAGAGGCGTGTAACTGCAGTAGAATTGTTTGTAGGTTGGTGAGGTCATCTTCTGCCGCTTCTTTTTATTTAAACACACTCTCCCATAGCTCAGCTTTACTTCTGACTCACTGTGCAGCCAAAGCTAGCATCGACACTTTGATCTTTGTGTTTTCTTGGATTCTCTGGAGGAATAGAACTGGTAGGAAATAGTTTTTCATGTATTTAACATATACGTGGGATTTATTAAAGTAGCTTACATGCTGTGTTCTCGATAGTCCAGAAATGGCTGTCTCATGACAGAAAGGCCAAAAATCCTGTACTGACCAGTCCATGAGGCTAGCTGCTTCAACTGGTCTTCAGTATATTCTGGAATCCTAAACTTATACTGATCTTGTACCAGCAAAGGACTGCCTCAGCAGCAGGGTAGATGAATTTGCCAGTGAGTGCGAGGGCAGGCAGGCAGAAGAGCAAAAGCTTTCTTCTTCCCTGTCCTTTTACGTGAGCTGCTACCAGCGTGACCCAGACTGAGAGGGGGTCTTCTCACCTCAGATGAGCCAGTCTAGAAAATTCTTCACACATGTGCCCAGATGCTCAGGTTTTAGTTGATTCCAGATATGGCCCATGCTGACAGGTAACATTAGCCATCCCAGTCCTTCTTTCTCCCTCTCCCACGTGGTGGGATTTACAAATAGCTTTAAGTCCTTGTTTGTTAACAAGCCAGCTACACACAGATGGTACAAACTGAGTGGGAACTCAGTGGTGAGGAGGTGTTTCTCAGGGGAGTTACCTTACAGACCTCTCCTCCGCCCTGTGGAATCTGAGGGTCTCTGTCTATTTCCATCCATGCTGCTGACAACTCTGGCACACAGTGTACCCTCTAGGTCTTCCAGAAGTCCACATTCCAGCCCTGGAGCAGGCACTCACTTACACCTGCAATGCTACCATTCACCTAGAGAGTTCTCTTTCCTTCCCTGCCCTGGTCGGTGTTCATATCCTTCTCTCCTGTCACTGAGCTTGGCCACAGGCAATTAAGGAACCATCTTCACAGTCAGGATTCCCTAACCACCTTCTCACTAGGAAAAGGAAGGTCCACTCTCCTTTCTCCTGTCATTGTCCTTACTGTGGAGTGTGTTGATACACTGTGTCTTGAGTTGTTGAATTCTGACCATTTTAACTTTACCTCATTTAGTAACATTTACTAACATTTAGGGACATTTAGCTGAGATAAAATGATTGAGGGATTGGTCCAGCAAAGACTCGGTGCTTAATTTATCAGCATTATCAGCCCCACAAGGAAAGAATTTTGAGATCTGCATGAAGCCGCACAGTGAATCCAGGGCTTCTGACAGACCACCCATGGTGGTCTGAACTACCACAGGAGATGCTTTTGGTAAGCCATGAGTACACACCTTTCAGTGTCCCTAATGACTGCCTGTCTTTGCTATTCGAAGGCCTCCAAATTGGTCTGACTGCTAACAACTCTAACTGCTGCACCTCACTCCAGAGCATTTCCTGTGGCAGCAGTTAGAATTATGCTTCCCTTACTTGGCCTCCACTTCCTTTTGCTCTAAGTAGAAACAAACTGAATCAGTTTCCATAGCTTGCAAGACCCTCCTTGGTCTCACTCTTTATGAGAGAGAGAGAGAGAGAGAGAGAGAGAGAGAGAGAGAGAGAGAGAGAGAGCAGATGCACATGAATGTACAACTTTGTATGCACACATATGCACATGCTGTTGTAGAAGGCATAAATCAACCTTGACTGTCATCCCTTTGATCCCATCTACCATGTTCATTGTTTTTTTTTGTTGTTGTTGTTTATTTTTGTTTTTGTTTTGTTTTTGGTTTTTTTTGAGACAGGGTCACTGACTGGCTAGGAATTTGCCACATAGGGCAAACTGGCTGGCCACCAGTGAACCACAAGAATCCTTCTGTCCCCATGTGCCCAGGGCTGGGATGATACATGTGCACCACCATCACTGGCTTTTGTTTTACAGGTTAAACTATTAAACACTGGCGAGGGTTTTGTTTGTTTTATTTTTATTGTTGTTTACTTATTCTTATTATTTGAGAATTGTTTGGGGATTCCAGTGTTTGTTGAAATCCCATCCCCCAATCCCTCCCTGTTCTTCCTAATATCCCGCCCCCCAACTTCATAGAATTGTCTTTATTCTTAAGACCCTCTGAGTGTACTTAGGGATGCCAGGATGGGAATGGACATAGGTATCTCCTGGAGCATAGACAGCCTCTCAGGGGACATATTCCTGAAGAAACTCTCATTCTTTTATCAGCCATCAGTAACTCTTCAACCTTCCTCCTCTGTCTGTGCTGGAATTTTCTCTGGCATGATCTTGTGTAGGTCTTATCCATACTGCCATAGCCTCTGTGCTTTTTGACCTGCATTCTGGAAATCAACCACACACAGGTATTCACACTTACAAGGCAAACCTTTTACTTATCTCCCCATCCCTGCTTGCTTTCCTGTCCACCTTCCTCCTGCATCTGCCTGGCTCCAGCACAGAGGCCCTCTCTCTTTTGCCCACAAGAAGAATGTCTCAGCAGTTGCTTCAGTGTCCCTTCTGCTTGGACTGTCTCTTCCCTCCCCCAGAGCCCATCCTACTCATCATTTGGTAGCCATACAGAAAGGCAACTGCTCCAGTGGTACCTTTCCAATGTCACCAAATCTAATTCCACACTGTCCCTAATTATATCCCAGTCCATCACAGCGCTCTGTTGGATCTGTGTTTTCATAGCACTTGCCACTAGCAATAGTTCTATCACCTAAACAGTTGGCTCGTTTTGGTTTGCTTTTATATTTTAGGCCTTTTTGTTGGTAAATTGGCTATTTCTGCCTTCCCTCAAAGCATATGCTGGCAGACAGGGTAGCATTCATGAGTGCAAAAGCTAGGGTGTGCCCTATTAAGGAAGTTGAGATGCTATATTTGGGTGTAAGGATATATTCCTGGGATCTGTAGTCAACAATCAACAGTATATATTTTGCATGATAACTTTATACAAAATCATGCAGGAATCTGGGTGAGATATTGTCTTGTGGAAATACTGTGATGAAATTCAGTACATGCTAATTGGATGTTCATGACAGTGCCCGGGAACACAGCTCCTGTGAGTAATGACAGTCGGCTACCTATGCATAGATGCATGCTGACAGACTTAGGTAGGGGACAGGGAGGAATTATCAAGACTTATTGAACATTAAGTGCCCCAAGATCATTAGCTGAGCTGCGAAAGGGTAGATCAGGAGTATGCCCTTCACATTCTAAGTTTGCGTTGTCCTTACCTCACCAGGGTTTTCCCTTCGTCTTACTTAACTGTAAAGTCCTAACATGCATGCCTGCATCTTTGTCCCACGGGACAGCTATGGAGTTTAGAGAACAACTTAAGGAGAATTGGTTCCCTCCTTTGACCATGTGGGTCCTGGAAATTGAATTCAAGTCCCTAGATTTCTTGGCAAGTGCCTATACGTGCTAAGCCACCTCCCTGGCCCTGATATTCAGTCTTAAAAATGAAGCACAATAATCTTTTTTTTCTTTTTTTAAAAGACTTATTTGTTTGTTTGTTTGTTTTGTTTATGTGAGCACACTGTTGCTGTCTTCAGACACACCAGATGAGGGCATCAGGTCTTATTGCAGATGGTTGTGAGCCACCAGGTGATTGCTGGGATTTGAACTCAGGACCTCTGGAAGAGCAGTCAGTGCTTTTAACCTCTGAGGGACCTCTCCAGCCTCTTTTTCTCTTCAAGGTTGAGTTGTAACAAGTGCATACA
This sequence comes from Rattus norvegicus, assembly GCF_021556685.1. Lineage (NCBI taxonomy): Eukaryota > Metazoa > Chordata > Mammalia > Rodentia > Muridae > Rattus > Rattus norvegicus. The sequence continues at coordinate 40,250,508 of NC_141546.1, read as the reverse complement.
GTTCTGAGCTTTACCATGACTTTGGAACTCTGGCCAGTACTGAATCTTTAGAGAGTCATGGCTAGGAAAACACTATGGCCCCTGACTTTGTTCCTTCTCTGAGGGTAACTTAAACTGGTCTAGCAGTTATCTAAGAGGAACTCACATCCACTACGGAAGGGGACACATCTGTACACTGTATCTAGTCATCACTGGGGTGTGTATGTGTGTGTGTGTGTGTGTGTGTGTGTGTGTGTGTGTGTGTGTGTGTTGTTTATAACTGTACTATAGAAAGAACAACTTATTATTTGGCCTTCCAACACCTCCCCAGAAGTGAGATCACAGGCGCCACCATACTTGACTTATTCTGTAAGGGTGTAGGGATGGAACTTAGGAATTTGTGTTTGCAAGGCAAACATTTTATGAGCTCAGCCATCTCCCCAACCAAGCATTATCACTTTTGTAATCCACAGTGCATTTACTATATACAGAGATCATAGATAAAACTATATTCAGAAATCTTCACAAAACAAACTAGCTTGGATCAAACCTCCTGGTGAAGTGTTCTATACATATGGATGTTATACATATAGACAAATGTGCTTTATATGCATATGCACTATAAGGTACACTTTTTACATATTTCAGAATGTGTTTAGAATATGTTAATGTTCATTGGGTCCTTCAACGCATCATGGTGAACGCAGTTTGAGAATTCATGACTCCGCCGATAATGTTTCCTTCTAAATAGATAACATGCATTCCTTAAATGTAGGGATTATCATGTTTTGCTTTGGTATTTGCAGGTGATTTTAATTTAGTAATAAATATTAAGAAGTCTGCAAGTACTGGATAATCCAGTTTAGGCCGGGTGGTTGGCAACCTGTTGTACCAGATCCTAGATTCTACAGTGTGTGTTGGGAGTTAGTGTGCTAGGGTGTTTTTACCTGGTGTGTGGTACAGGGGCCTTGGTGTACTACACAACAGATGGAAGATTGTTCATTTGATGTTCTTTTTCCTTTTGTATAATTGTGTGATGTGTGTCTTTGTGTGCATATACATTAATGCATATGCGGCTGAGAGGACAAAGGACCTCTTCGGGTCTTGGTCCCCAGCTTTCTGCTTGTTGGGATAGAATCTCTTGTTCACTGCTGTGTATGTGGGCTTAGGTGGCCTGCATGCTTCCCCGGATTCTCCTGTCTCTGCCTCCTGTCTCACTGTAGGAATGCTGTGAAACACAAGACTGTGCATGCATGCATGCATGCATACCACATATATATCTGCCCCCATACACATGCAAAAACATGCATGTATCCATGCATGCTTTTTGTGAAACACACAAGACTGTATCTGGCTTTAACATAACTTATGAGGATTAGAGCTGGGGGCCTCCCACTTGGGCAGCAAGCACTTTTACTCACTCAGCCATCTCTGTCACCCATCGTATGATGTTCTCTTGATATTTATTTTTTCCCTTGAAAGCAAGAGCTAAGGAAAAGTCTCAAATTAACACTTGACAACTTCTGGGAAGCTGTCAGAGACACAGTTGAGTGTGGAGCTTCCAACAGGGAGGCAAGATAAGACAACAGCATTTGATGTCTGCCTTGGGGCTCTACAACAAATCCTTAAGTGTTAGAAGGGAGACACAGGGGTCCTTAGAAAGTGGGTTATTCCTGACTGAAGAAACAATTTGTTCTGAGCATGAAGTTCTACCTGGCTGGAGAGGCAGCTCACAGGGGCATGCACTTGTTCTGCAAACATAAAGACCTGAGTTCATATCCCAAGAACCCATGTAAATGCCATGTAGACATGCAGGTCTGCCTAAAACTGCCACCTTGAAGGGCAGAGACAAGGGATCCCCAGATCAAACCGGTTGTAGAGACTAGCCGTATGGATAACTTGATTCTGCCTGAGAGACACTGCCTCAGTGAATAAGGTAAAAAAAAAAATACAGAATGATTCCTACCATCACCCTTTGTCTTTTACATCATGTATTTACACATGCATATGTGCATTTATGCATGCATACCACACACATATCTGCCCCCACACACATGCAAAAACATGCATATATACATGCATATCATACACAAATATAAAGAGTAAAAAATCTGAATTTACCATTTAAACATTTTATGATATTTATTTTTCCTTGAATTAATTAATCTGTTATATATCCATTGAATGTTATGAACCTCTTTGCCTTTTACAAGTGAAGGTATCCAGACAGGTGAGTTTTTCTCAGCTTAAAGCATAGCTGGGTTGCATTGTGTTAATAAAAATAGATTAACCATATGATTGTGCCCAAAGCTTGACTACCTCTGTAGATTCTCCAACTGGACCAATAACATACATCTTCAGATATGGTAGCCCTATGGCTTTCCCAGTGTTTAGGGGGAAAACAAAACAAAACAAAACAAAATAAAAAAACAACTTGTAAGGTAGGACTGGGGAAGCAGTACAATTAATAAAGTATGTATTGGTTTAACTTGATTTGCCAACATGAGGACCTTAGTTCAGTCCACAGATCCCATGTAAAATGCTTATCCAGGTTGATCTTTGCTTGTAATCCCAACACTGGGGACATGGGAAAACACAGAACCCTGGGGCTTGCTAACAGCTGGTCTTGCTTACTTGGTGGAGTTTTAGATTGGTGAGAGTTTTTGCCTCAAAAAAAAAAAGGTTATGGCTTCTGTCACACATGTGCATGTGTGTGCACATGTGAACCCTTGCATGTACACATATTCCACAGATAGGATGAAAATCTATTGTGCTCACTAATTAAAGCACTGCTCACCCTGCTTACTAAGTCTGTCCCTACCTCAGCCCAGGAAAGGTTCAGACTTCTCCCTTTAGATTAGCTATATTCCAGCAGTAGATTGGTGAAAACAGTGATGGTTTTTCTTTCTGACTTCAGGAAAGAGTATCTGAAGAAGAGAGAAAAGAGCAAGCAGCACTGGGTGATCTCCGTGTGGAGGCTGATGAGGACTCCAGGAGCGAACACAGCAGTACTGAGGGGGGGAAAGAGGACAGCAGACTGCTCCTGAAGAGACTGAAGGCTTTGGAGGTAAGACACCGGCTCTCCACCCACCTCTGAGAGGAAAACCTGCAGCCACTGGCACTGGTTGAGAGTCCAAGTCTTCCTCTCTTGTTCTCCTAGACTGATGCTGTCTCCACTAGAATCTCTTCCCCAACAGAGGACACAGTTAAAATTCTCTGCACTGGAAAGGTCTTGACCCAGTAAGCCCAGCTGTATTGCTTTCTAAAGGAAAAAGGAGCAGAGCAGCTCACTTCTAATCATAGTCCCTAAAATTGTGAGCACTTCAGGCAGGGGCCATAGAACACTTGACTTTCTTCTCCTAATGCCTCATAGCATGGGTGAATGAAGGAGCATAAGATCCAATGGTATTTGCAATGTTTGTGAAAGTTGTGTATATGTTTACATACAGATTTTAATGCTATTTTTGATAGATCCATTGCCTTTGGAAATAAGGCAAGTGTAGATATCGATAGGTAAGATACGTGGGGAGAGAATCAGCACCAAGGTAAGTGGTCTTTGAAGGAGACCTCAATGCACCACAGTGTGAAAGCTCCAGATAGTCTCACATAGAGGCGTTGATATCACTTTAACTGTTTATTTATCAGTTTTCTTCGTGTCACCAGAGAGCTTCTTGCTTACTCGTTCTTGTTTGAGTATTTCATATGCTACATATTTGAGATATTTGAGTCTTAGATATTAACTTGACCTATCCCAGAGGATCATTTGGAAAGAGAGTCTAAATGAAGGGTTTGTATGTGTAAATGTGTAAATTTGGTTGGACTTGGATATGTCTATGGGGAATGTCTTGATTGCCTTGGTTAATCTAAAAAGATCCAGCCCACTAGGAGCAGCACAATTCCCTAGACAGGAGGTCCTAAACTGTCTAAGAGTATAACTGTCTAAAGAGAGAGTGAGAGAGTGAGAGAGCAAGAGAGAGGGAGGGAGGCAGGGAGGGAGGGGAAGAGAGAGAGAGAAAGAGAGAGAGAGAGAGAGAGAGAGAGAGAGAGAGAGAGAGAGAGAATGAGAATGCACTTATAGGGCATACAAACATTCTCTGTTCTTGACTCTGAGTGTGACCAGATGCCCCTTCCACTGTGATGTCTCCACAATTATGGAACATAACCTAGAACAATAAGTTGTAAATCCTTTCTTCTCTCAGTTTTGCTCTTTATCAGGGTATTTTATCTCATAATAGGAAATAAAATTAGAACATCCTAAATATACAGTCCTGCCTAGGGATGTAGCTTAGATGGTAATGTGCTTGCCTATCATGCTGGTAGCTCTAAGTTCTGTCCTTAGTATTATAAAAAATTAGACATGGTTGTATAGACCTGAAATGCCAGCACCCAGAAAGTGAGGGAGGAAGATAAGAGATTCAGCATCATCTTTTATTACAAAGTTCCAGGATAAGCTGGGCTACATGAGAACAAGCAACAAAAGATAACAGAAAACAAGGGAGCAATAACAACACACTTCTAGTGTAGGATCCACAAAATCTGGGATACTTTCGTAGTATACAGCACTGGGATGTGGAGCATGTGACCTTGCTCCCTGCTTACTGTCCACAATCCTGATCTTTGGTATCCTTTAGAGAGAGCGCTGACCTTTAGATTCGTATTTCCCTGAGGCAATGGGCACTTGAGCCAGAGTCTCTGAATTTTGTTCAAATCCTTTAAAAACTTCAGTTACCCAATCTCTTTCTGTTTTCTATCCTTGCTTGATAAAAAATGAAGATAATAATAGTACACAACCTTACTGAAAAGCAGCGAGATTAAACTACTTATTATGTCTACAATTCCCTTATACTTGGTCCCAACTATGTTCCAGTTTTATCTCTGCTGCTCTGATAAAATACCCTGGAGTAAAAGCAACTGAAGGGGTTTATTTCCACTTCCAACCCTAGGTATCCATTCTGCCTTTCTGGGAAGTCAAACAGCTAGTCACAGCACATCCACCTACAGGAGCAGAGAGATGTGAACACATGCTTGCTTGCTCACTTACCTCCTTGTTTGTGCTCAGATCAATGTCTCTGCCTATATATAGTACAGAGCCTTAGACTAGGGAATGGTGACACCTGAAGTGGGCTCAGTCTTTCTACATCAATTAACATTATAATGAAGATGGTCCATATCCACAGGCCAATTCAATCTAGATAATTCCTCACTGAGACTCTTCCCAGGTAATTCTAGGTTAGCTCGAGTTGACCCTTGAAGCTAACCAGCACCTGTACTGATCTGTTCCAAAGCTGTTACCCATTCCTCAGTCATGTGCTTCCTGTTCATCTGAATAGAATTACTAATACAAAACTATGATTGAAAAGACTCAGTACTCCATACAGACATTCCTGAAAACATATGGATGGGCAAATGTTTTTAGATCCCAGGCAGAAGAGCCATTGACTAGGGAAAACATCTGGTTCCTTTGGAGGAAAGTGAAGGGATCCCCCGTGTCCCCAAGGGCTTCATACCTTGGTAGGTTTTAATAGTCTTAGAAAACACTCTTGGGGGAAGGGAAAATTCCATCAGAGAGTGTTAAGAAACTCCTCATGAACTAGAGTCAACTGGAATGAGTTGCTGTTACATATACTTCAGTTGTTAGTTCTTACTTAATGATTACAGTGAAATTGTTCTTAGTTCATCTCACTGTCAGGAGAACATTGCGAAGGGCATTTTATTTAATCAAGCTAAGAGGTGTTTAAAAATGTCTTTGGCATCAAATGTTCTTAAACTTCAGAGTATATACATATTTATATAATTTCCCCTTCCAAGAGAGCATTGCATACTGGGCAACAACTTTTTAATCCAGTATTATTTGGATGCAATGACTAATGTCTTGAAGTGACATTAATCCACATAATTTCATGTCACATTTTATTTTTTAAATTGGACTGCTGTTACAGAAGACCCGTTGTTTATTTTTCAATTCTTTGTTTTGTATTTGTTTAACTTACAACTTGCTCCCTGAGCTCACTACCTTATTTTGTGAGGATTCTGTGATTTTATTAAAAACTTATTTATTTATTTTACGTGTGAAGGTGCACAGGAGCGATGCTTATGTGGAGGTCAGAGGATAGCCTGTGAGAATTGCTTTTCTACTTCTGCCATTTTGGTTCTGGGAAATGAATTCAGCTTCTCAGGCTTGGAGGCAAGAACTCTTAACCACTGAGCCATCTTACTGATCACCCCCCCCCCATTATTTTTTTAATGGGATAAATTTAAATGGAGGGGGATTATGCTAGGTTCTTAACTAGTCCAGCTTTGTAATGTTTGTATGGATGCTTTACTTGCTTGCTCCTCATGCCTCTGTCTCCTGAAAGACGTCATCATAGGTGTGCACCACACCCATGTCTATTACTATGAAATGGATTTAACCTTTATTTACATGGAATCAGGTTTTATGTGAATTTCATATACTATAGAATTTTAATTATTTCATATGTGTATTGAGTCATTTGCGTAGATTAAAAATTGTTGTGGCTAAATAACTAGCCCATTTTTCTAGAGCTGGCCACAGACACAGATATTGAAGCATTTTAAACTAAATACTCTGTGGAAAGTGTACAGGGAAGTTTTCCTAAAGGCATCCATGTACCTTGTCAATATTTTTTAGTGGTGTACAGCAAAACTTTAAAGCAGCAAAGAATATTTTCTACCCATTGTGCCTTTCAAGTAACCATATATGTATGTTCTCGTGCTTTGGCCCCCGATATGACAGAAGACAGAGGTGACAGCAGGCAGACTCTCCTGGGCCAGTGACATGACTTAGAGGACTAGGGGGTTTTCTGCCAAGTATGAGGATCTGAGGCTTATCCCTGAAACCTACATGGCAGGAGAGAAAGAGTCCTTCTGGTTGTCCCCAGACTTCCATCCTGGGGCCATGGTTCAGGCATGACCACACAGACACAGACAGACAGACAGACAGACAGACAGACAGACAGACACACACACACACACAAAATGTTTAATACAGACAGACAGATCAAGTTCCCCAAACAAGTCCCAGTGAAGTAGACTCAGAATCCTCGTGTTACACTCTTGACTTGTGTGACACAGGTGTTTAAAATAGTAAATATGACTTTTAAAAACAATTAACACTTAACAGCAACCTGGGTCATGCCAGAGTAGCCCCTGACTTCAGTAATTAAGGAAGCAGGGTGCAGGTCTTACACGCATGTATCTGAGTCCCCACCTAGGCTTTCCACTGAGGTTCATAGGTTCTGGGGATTGAACTTCATGTCATAGCAAGCACTTTCCAAATGGAGTCATCTCTACCCTCCAAAGAACTGCTTTCTTCACTTGGATATAAACTCACTGAACCTTCTGAATTACAATGCTGTGCCACAGTTGTGGGAAGATGGATTCCTCAACCCCACTCTGTGGCACTGATTTCAGGTCCCTTCTCAACTTACCCTCTGGAGTCCTTTGCCTGCATTTGAGATCTGACCCAGTCTCTTCTTGGAGTATTTGACGCAGCCTCTGGGTTTGTTCCTGGTGTGTTTCTTGCCATGTGTGATTTTCTTGTCCCCAGCTCCCTTGCTGCTGTGCCAACAGCCCTTTCCAATGCTCTAGACAAAACTAACACAAGATTACACAAACCTAACATCAAGATAGACATCCCCATTCTTCTCACCTCCTACAGCATCTGATTCCCAGACTCCCGCCAGGAGCAGAGTCAACCTGAGAACGTTAAAGAGTTCCGAGCCTCCATGGTAGTGCTGGTCTCTCAACTGTAGCCTCAAGGTTAAAACATGGCCTCTCATAGGAATGATTTATTTTGTGCAGAAAAGGATGGTAATTAAATATGTTAAGGTGAATAACAGCCTTTTTCTACCCAATTATACCTTTCTGTGAAAGTTTGACAATTAAAGTGCTAAGCATAGGTTTTTGTTAATAAGTGATTCTGTTTAAAATTGGGTAGTTTAAAATAGTCAAACCTGGCTGTACATCAGAGTTATTTATGGAACTCATATTGAATATCTATACACTGAATAATCTCTATAGGCCGAATGCTGTTCTCAGCTCTAGGGAAGGTCAGTGCTTATGATTCCCACCTCAGTGGAAAGAGACAGGAAGCACATGCTTAAACATTAAGCAAATAAATTGACGGATCGATTAAGTGGCTACAAATGGGAAAAATAAATGCTATCGTAAGGATGAGTGTGAGATAGTTCATATGAAAGACACTTAGCTTCCCAGGAACCCTATAGTATCAGACCACTAAGGTAAATCTGAATAATAGACAGGAGATGGCTCTGTGGGGATCTGGAGGATGAACATGGCAGAAAGAAGCACCTGTAAGGGTGGAGAAAGCTTGCGAGTTTACGGGGACATAAACCACACCTGTGTCCCAGATGGGTAGACCGTGGTTAGGAAGTCCTATAGATTTCACTGCAGAATTTCTGTCTTGGTCTTTCCAGCATTGCACGGGGAGCCATGGAATTAAAGGTCTGAGTTTCATGAGCTCTTTTGTGCCCACTTCATCCTCTAGTCTCCATTCCTTAGGAGATTCCAAGTGGGTTTTTACTAATGTAAGAGTGGAACGTGTGCGAAAACCATCCAGAAATTGGGAAGATAGGTCATAGGATAAGAGGACTTGCTACAAAAGCCTAATAAAATTAGTTCACTATCTCCAGAGCCTGTATAAAACCCACATGCAGTAGCACACAGCTCCATAAGGACATTAAAACCTATAGGAAACACTGACGGTGTGGACAAAGTATACAAGGGGACCTGGACAATCAAACAACTTTCAGATTGTTCTGTTCTTCATTTCTGAGAGTGATGTCATTATCAGAAAGAGGCCAGACTTGAAGGAGAGGTGGCTGATGGGAAATGATGATCTAATCATCCCCTTGTATGGTCCACCTTGAGACACATATTCAGCATCCAAATGACAGTGTCCAGGGGCATGATGGATACACAGGGTTGAGTTTAAGGCTGCAAGGGTAGATGTGAGAGAATCAGCCTATAGATGGCATTCTGCAGGATGGGACCAAAGTAAGTCACTTGAGAAGTTTACTGTCAATGTGGACGTGAGGAGGAGGGCCTAGGACAGAGCCCTGGAAGCCTCTCCATTAGTGAATTTGCAGAGCTGAGGGAGAGCCAGCAAAGGATCCTGGGTAATGGTAGCCAATGAAAATGGAATGACGTATCAGAGAAACCTAAAGAAGGAAGGCAATATTGAGAGCATGGAGCCCACTGTTGACTCCCTTCTTGTATCAATCCTCCACCTTCATAAGCACAGTGTCTTATGAGTAGTGTGGCTTGGAAGGGAAGAAGGAAAAGCACGTATAGATAGATGGCTGGTTGTGTCTACTCTAGCTTCATTTCTGTTGCTGTGATAAAATATCCTGACAAAGGCAATATAGGAACAAATGAGTTTATTCAGCTTACAATTCCAGATAACACACCTTTATGTTGGTGTAGCCCAGGCAGGAACTCTAGAAGCTAGTCATATCATAGCCACGGTCAAGAGTGAAACGAGAGTATGGGATCCTTGCTTCCTTGTAGTTAGCTAACACTTTCTCAGCTCTTAGACAGTCCAGGGAGCAAATCACCTTCAGACGCAGCCTCTCCATCTCAGTAATCAAGACAGTCTCTCACAGACTTGCCTGCAGGCCAGCTCCAGCTTGCTGAGCCTCTCTTCTTAGACAATTATAGTTTGCTTCAGGTTGACAGTTAAAACTGACCAGCATAGTGTCTGCTTGTGTGACATGTGTGCATGTGTATATAAAGGACAGAGGTTGACCAGTCTTTCTCTGTTGCATATATATATGCCAAGATTATACACACACACACACACACACACACACACACACACACACACACATATATATATATATATATATACATACACATACACAGAGAGAGAGAGAGAGAGAGAGAGAGAGAGAGAGAGAGAGAGAGAGAGAGAGAGAGATGGAACTTGGGGATCAGTCATTCAGCTAACATGCCTGAAGTAAGGACCATGAATGCTCCTGCCTATACACCATTAGCAGTGGTATTGTAGGAAACCCATCATGCCTACCTGGCGTTTATATGGATGCTGGGCACCTAAGCGTCAACCTCATGTGTTGGTCCTTGTGTGCAATCTATGTCTTTTTGAGGCAGGATTTCTCACTGCTTCCGGAAACAACTAATTTATCTCAGCAGGCTGGCAAAGAAACTCTAAGTATTCTCCGTGTCTCTACCAGTACAGCCCTAGATTCACATGCCCTCAGCTGTGCCTGGCCTCTTGCATGGTCCAAATTCAGTTCCTCGTTGTCGCATGACAATCATTGTACTGAGCCATTGCTTGGTGGCTCCTTTGAGAAGGTTTTCTCTGAAGTAGAGTGGGTGTGGTAAGTCCAACTTGGAGTTATGACACAGAACCAACCCCTTTAACATGTGGGGGTTTGCCAGTGTGGGTGGTATTCAGTGGAAAGGTCAAAGTTGACGACACAGAGACATAAATAACAATGTGGATGTGAGACGTGCAAACAGACAAGAAGAATGGAACCAGCCAGAACCACAGCTTTTTTAAAAAGCCAGCTGCCTAAAATACACCTCAGGAAATCTTAATTCTCTAAGTCTATGACGGAAACGAAACACCTGTATCCTTTTAAGACTCTGCCTGTGTTTCAGACGCACAGCCAAGATTGAGAGCCATAAATACCAGCTTTGCTTCAGAACATTTTTCTGTTGCTATAACAAGATACCTGGAGCTATATAACTTTTTAAAGTAACAACAGTCGTGAAGCTCGGGAGTTTGGAGACTAAAGTCCAATAAGCCTGGGATTGGCACCCAGTGAGGTCCATGACTGGGTCATAATACATGGAAAGGCAGTAAAAGAATCGGACAAATGCAGAAAGATCAGATAGCAAGCAAGGGACCAGGGAGGAACCAAACTTCCTGTAGGACCATGTTATCCCTGTGATCTAAATACCTGAATTTCTCTTAGAGGTCGCCCCACCTCAACACTGCCACAGTGGGGACCACACAACTCTCACATGGAGTACTGGGGGACACACTGGGAAAGCTTTTAGAGCTCTTAGAGCTATGAAAATGCTTAGTTAGCTGCCAAACCCTACAAGCCCTCTCGGCCTTAACCTACCTTTGAGATTTCATCCTTCATCTCTGGATTCAGAAACATTGCTTCAGTCCTCAAACCTGGATCTGGAAGCTGTTTCCACACATGCCAAGAGCCAGTGAGTCTGAGATGCTGAGGGCTGCTTGAATTCAGGTACACCATGGGGCATGTCTCTAAATCCCAGCACTCCTAAGGCTCAGGACAGAAAGACTAAGAGTTTGCAGCTAGCCTGAGCTACAATGGGAGACTTTGTCTCGTGTGAGTTAAATAAAGCCATTAATGAGTAAATAGATTGCTTTTTAAAGTTGTGTGTGTGTTGGGCACTGGAAAAAATTTCCTGAACAAAACACCAATGGCTTATGCTCTAAGATTAAGAATCGACAAATGGGATCTCATAAAACTGCAAAGCTTCTGTAAGGCAAAGGACACTGTGGTTAGGACAAAACGGCAACCAACAGATTGGGAAAAGATCTTTACCAATCCTACAACAGATAGAGGCCTTATATCCAAAATATACAAAGAACTCAAGAAGTTAGACCGCAGGGAGACAAATAACCCTATTAAAAAATGGGGTTCAGAGCTAAACAAAGAATTCACAGCTGAGGAATGCCGAATGGCTGAGAAACACCTAAAGAAATGTTCAACATCTTTAGTCATAAGGGAAATGCAAATCAAAACAACCCTGAGATTTCACCTCACACCAGTGAGAATGGCTAAGATCAAAAACTCAGGTGACAGCAGATGCTGGCGAGGATGTGGAGAAAGAGGAACACTCCTCCATTGTTGGTGGGATTGCAGACTGGTACAACCATTCTGGAAATCAGTCTGGAGGTTCCTCAGAAAATTGGACATTGAACTGCCTGAGGATCCAGCTATACCTCTCTTGGGCATATACCCAAAAAATGCCCCAACATATAAAAACGACACGTGCTCCACTATGTTCATAGCAGCCTTATTTATAATAGCCAGAAAATGGAAAGAACCCAGATGCCCTTCAACAGAGGAATGGATACAGAAAATGTGGTACATCTACACAATGGAATATTACTCAGCTATCAAAAACAATGACTTTATGAAATTCGTGGGCAAATGGTTGGAACTGGAAAATATCATCCTGAGCGAGGTAACCCAATCACAGAAAAACACACATGGCATGCACTCATTGATAAGTGGCTATTAGCCCAAATGCTTGTATTACCCTAGATGCCTAGAACAAATGAAACTCAAGACAGATGATCAAAATGTGAATGCTTCACTCCTTCTTTAAAAGGGGAACAAGAATACCCTTGGCAGGGAATAGAGAGGCAAAGATTAAAACAGAGACAGAAGGAACACCCATTCAGAGCCTGCCCCACATGTGGCCCATACATATACAGCCATCCAATTAGACAAGATGGATGAAGCAAAGAAGTGCAGACCGACAGGAGCCGGATGTAGATCTCTCCTGAGAGACACAGCCAGAATACAGCAAATACAGAGGCGAATGCCAGCAGCAAACCACTGAACTGAGAATAGGACCCCCATTGAAGGAATCAGAGAAAGAACTCGAAGAGCTTGAAGGTCCTTGAGACCCCATATGAACAACAATGCCAAGCAACCAGAGCTTCCAGGGACTAAGCCACTACCTAAAGACTATACATGGACTGACCCTGGACTCTGACCTCATAGGTAGCAATGAATATTCTAGTAAGATCACCAGTGGAAGGGGAAGCCCTGGGTCCTGCTAAGACTGAACCCCCAGTGAACGCGGTTGTTGGGGGGAGGGCGGCAATGGGGGGAGGGTGGAGAGGGGAACAGCCATCAAGAAGGGGAGGAGGAGGGGTTAGGGGGATGTTGGCCCGGAAACCGGGAAAGGGAATAACACTCGAAATGTAAATAAGAAATACTCAAGTTAATAAAAAAAAAAAGTTGTGTGTGTGTGTGTGTGTGTGTGTGTGTGTGTGTGTGTGTTGGCACGAGCATGCCACAGTGTCCATGGGAATGTCAGAGAATTAACTGGGACTTACTCCTCACCTTCCAGTCCATTACTCCCTTTGAGACAGGAATGAATGTTGTACAGGATGACCTGCAAGCTTCCAGGGATTTTCTGCTTCTCATTTCACTATAGGAGTGCTGGGACTGCAGACACATATACATGATTTGGTCTGTCTTTCCATGGATTCTGGAGAAGTGAACACCCACAGAGCAAGTGCTTTCCCCACAGAGTCCTCTCTGCAGCCCCCTGGCGTGCTTCTAAGTGTCTTGTGGCTGTGTGTATACCTGAGCTTCCTTTGGGCGCCTTGCTGATAAGAAAAAGTGTGTTTCTGGCTTTCTGTTAGTGGTTGCCCTGTTATTCCCCTCACTTTTATCCCACACTCTTCTCGGCAATAATCTACGAAGAAATTAAGAGGTTCTCAGTACCTGCCAATGGCCGTCTCTGTAAAAGCCCATGACTATTTCCTTTCGTCTTTAGGTTCTGTGACAATTTGCTGACAGATGACACCACACGTCTCTTCTCAGGGTACATGGTGTGTATCTATCTCCTGATTATTTTGCTTCCTTCTGGAGTCACCTAGCAACAACGCTGAAGTGGGTTTAGAGACAAAAACCTTCTTTTTGCTAAAGAGACTTCTAATTAGGGAGAAATATAATATATGTGAGTGAGTGTGTAACTTTGCATTAGCTGTTTTCTGGCTGCAAGGTGCTGAAGTCATTTTCTGAGAAATTTGAAAGACGGGAAAAAATGATTATAGCCTTTCTGCCATAAGCACGCAAACTCCATGTCCACAGACTCAGTCAACTAAAGGCTGAAAAGTCTGCATCTCTATTGAACATGTGCAAATGGTTTTCTCCAGACTTTTCCCTAAGTGAAACAATGTAGCAACAATCTACAAAGTACTTGTACTCTACTGGGCATTACGACTATTCCAGAAGTGACTGGGAACATAAGAGGGACCAGGAAGATAATTCAGCAAGTGAAGTGCTTGCTGTTCAAGCATGAGGACCTGAGTTCGGATCCCCAGAACCAATGTAAAAATCGAGGCATGGCAGTGTGAATAAAGCTCAGTGCTGAGGATGTGGAGACAGACCCCTAGGCTTCCTGGTCAATGGAGATGAATCAGTGAACTCATGATTTATTGAGAGTCCATGTCTCAAAAAGTGAAGTGGGGTCTATCAAAGAAGACACCACTTATTAGTGTTTGTCTTCCACATACATGTGCACATACTCATGCACACATACCTGCGTGTATACATGACCACACCCATAGCAATACACATGTGCACAGATTTTGAGAGAATATGTGTAGGCTATATATGCATTTCATGTCATTGATATGTTTAGATAGAAAACCTTAATTCTTGCTTAACGTCCAGAGGGTTACGGTTCATCATGGTGGGGAAGGCATGGCAGCAGGAGCGTGAGGCTGTACAGTGGAGCAGTAAGCTTTGTTAAATGATGGCACTCTAAAGTCAACAGTTGTGGATAAGGTATCAATGGTAGTCACACAGTTTAGGAGAAGGGTTCCCAGGGCATAGCACACCTTTGAGATACAGTAAGGGAGAACTTGGACTGAGAATAGGGCTCAATAAATAAAGTGCCTATCTTTCAAGTTTAAGGACTTGAGGCTGAACTCAGGACCTAAGTAAAAACCTGATTGTGGTAGAATGAGTTCATTATTCTGGCATTGGGAAGGTAGAACAAGAGAATACTGGGGGCTTACTGGCCAGTGTGGTCTAATTAGTGAGATCTAGACTAGTGAGAGAGAGAATCTATTTCAAAGATGATCAATGCTTGAAGAATACCTGAAGCTGAGAAATGACTAAAGTGGTCCTCTGTCCTACATGCATGCATACACACATACATAGTACATGTCCACAGAGGCACATGCATGCCACACATGCATGTGTACACATGCATTCACACACATCCACACACAGTGGAGAGGAAGGTCAGTCCACGGTCTGCTGAAATTATTTCAGCCATGTAAATTTTCACAGGAACCTCACAGTGCTGTCAATTCTCACTTCTGTGGAGATAGTCCATTCAGAACCTTTTAGTCAGACATCGTAGCAGTTACAGCCTTGAATAATGGCAGGAAAGATTGTGCAAGTAGAAATTCTAGGGAAAAATGTACAAAGGCATAGACTGCAGCCTGTCAGGGTGCTGCAACCATTTTCAAGCCTATGGTCCACACACAGAGCTAGGGCCTGCTTTATGCAGACTTTCTCCATTTGATGGTCAAAGAACACCCAGTCAAGATTACCAGAGAAAGGGACATATTTCTTTGTTATTCAACATCCCACAGCAAAGCATCCAGTTGGCTAAATTTTAGCTTTGTGTAGAATTCTTGACCTTTGCAATGGAGATCTCAGTAAACCTCAAGTCCTCCATGATTTAGAACACTCTTGTGGTTCATTAAGTGCCATAATTACCTTTACTCTTGACATGAAACTCTAGCCTGAACACATACACACACACACACACACACACACATATACACACAAAACATGTACCTGTACACAGAAGTATATATTAACTGCATACATATGAAAACATATATACATATATAATATATGTATGTATATATATACATACAAACAAAGCATGTACCTGTACATAGAAATATATATACACACACACATATGTAAGTACACACACACACATATGAAAGTACACACACACATACACACACATACAAGTTCTTTAAGCCCGTTCAGAATAAGTTTCTGTGTGGATAACGCTTTTTTCCTCTCTCACTCCACTGTGTTACAGCACCCCTATTTGAAAACCTTATCCTCTACCTTTCTGGGCCTGAGTTTTGTGAGATACAGTGTTTACAATGACCACTGAACATTTTTCATCGTCCTTAAAACACTCACAGCTAAGGAGGAAGGAAAATATATAATGATTAGAATTATAAAGCTAGTGCACATTAAAATTAAAATATAAAATGCACCCACAAGATTCAGCATGTCACCAAGAAGGACATGCTAACTGGATTCTTCAAGAATATAAGGAAATAAAAAAGTGCTGTGTGAACAATGAGCCTTGGCCTCCATGCCAGTTTTCTAGGGAAGTGGTGGGAGGGACAGCTGAAACTTTCTGCCCAAGCAGGAAACCCTGAAGCAGCCTCACATAGGTGGCAGCATAGGAGTGGACCAGCCTGTGGCCAGACAGGTGGTCCAAAGGTTTGCCTGCCTGCTCTGTGCCGGTCTACCACACTGTGCTCCATATAACATACACACAGATCTAACCTTGCTTCTTTTCAAAACTGAGAGTTGTGTGGCTGAATTTCTAATGAGGGCAGAAGTTTTCTTTTCTACTGACCCCTGGAGTTCCCATAGCACCTTCATCCTATACTTTTAAAGGCAAGGTCTCCTAGCTCAGACTGACCTCTCACTGAGGGCAGTGTTGAAGGAGACCCTTCTGCTCCCCCTCTCCATGGAATACAGCTATGCACTAGTACACTTGGCTTATTCCATGCTGGTGGGGGAACCCAGAGCTCCCCTCATGCTCTACAGGCACTCTATCCACTAAGCCATACCTCTAGCAGAGAGCTTCAGTTCCTTACCATGCTTCAGCTCATCGCTTATGTTTAGGAAACCTGTCCAAAGAAACAGGCCAAGTGGTACTCCACACAGTCCCGAGCTGTATAGAGGATGTTTCTGGCAACAAGCTTAAGTAGACACTCGTTTTTGAAAGAAATTCCTTTGGCAGCTACCAAATCAAAACAAGAACAAAAAAGAAAAAGCATATGTTTTCCCATCAATTGAAAGAGCCTTTGATGAGCACTCATTTCCTTTCTGCCTCTCCTCCCCAACTGATGTGCAGAAGCTGATCCTGCAGAAGTAGGTTTGGTTTTCTGACGACACCTGGAGGATTCTCCTGCATTGGGTTTTGTTAGCTTCTGGGTGGCTGTTTTACAAAAGCGCTTTTGCCCTCCGATTCTTGGAAGCTTGTTCAATCAAGATATAACCTTTTATCAGTTCTGACCAACTGCTGAGAGAAAGGAAAAACTTCTCCATGTGAGTCAGGCCAAGGTGTTAGTGGGGCTCTCGCTGCATTGTACTCTGCCAAACCCAGATCTGTGCGGGGGAGCTTGTTAGAAATACCTCGGCTATTAGCAGAAGCCGATATGTCAAGAGCTGATCTGCATAAATAAGTTTCTTTGCCAGGCTCAGATTTGTGTGGGAGTATATGAGAAAGCTCCAGATCTTCCAAGAGGCCAGTGCATCAAGGATGAGTCTCCATGAATATTCGAAGAGCTATCAAAGAAGAAAAATGAACCATGAGGCCAACATTAATTGTGCCCAGAGATAATTAGAACAAAGTGTTGTTAATTGTGTGTTGGTTTAATGTGATGTAGTGGTGGATTTTTTCCCCCCACAGAGTATAAATTTTGATGTCAGAAACTGAAAGCTGGCTGGCTTGATTGATCAAACGGCCTGCTTGCTTGGATCCAGCTAATTGGGCATTTTAATCCTTACTCCATGAAGCCTGTGAAGGCTCCTATATCATGAACGTAACTGGAAACAAAGCCCCGAATCTTGGTTCCCTTTGTCTAGTGGTGTCTGAGTTATGCAATAGGCTCTTGTAAGTAATCTACCTAAGGGTCATAAATAAAAGATTATGCAAACAGGACGCAAGGGACCACCACAACAACAATCAAATAAAATCCACTAAGACAGTCTTAATGCTAGCTCAGTTCTAAAGGTGTTTACTTGAAAGCATGAGGGTCTGAGTTTGAATCCCCAGCACCCAAGTAAAAGACTAGTAGTGGCCATCCCTGAAATCTCAGGACCTGGCAAGCAGAGATGAGGCATATCTGCAACTTGATGGCCAGCCAATCTAGCCAAATCTGTGGGCTGCAGGCTCAGTTGGAAACCCTGTCTAGGTTGGGGATGGGAAGATGGCTCACAGAGCACATCCCTTGATGGACAAGCATGGGAACCCGAGTTTCAGATCCCCAGAGCCCACCAAAAGGAGTGTGGGATGTTCACATTTGTAATACCAGCATGCATACAGCAAGATGAGAAATAGACACAAGAGAATTTCTGAATACTCAGTGGCCAGCTCTCCTGCCATTCACAGCAGTGAACAACGAGAGAGAGTCCTAATCTGAATCACTGTGGAAGATGAGGACCAACACCCAAGGTTGACCTCTGATATCCATCCATGCACACATGTATTCACATATAAACATGCATACAAACATAACATGTACTCAAAGTAAAAAGTGATAGTAATGTGTAAAATGATTGAGGGAAATACTGACCTTAACCTTTGGCTGTCAAATGCACATGCAAATATATACACACATCCACCCAAGACACACATTCACAAGCCCCATCTCCACCTACAAACCATATGATTGATGGGCAGCCCCAGAGAAAGCTACATTATCGTCCTCTTAAGCCTCTTAGTTTGCCTCACAGAAATGTTCTAAAGCTGTAGCATGAGAGGCATAGCAGATGCAGAATGAGTCCAGAGAGACACTCGTGACATAAAGGCATCAGATTCCCAGGCTGAGTCAAGGACAAAGTTGCCCCATCTCTAGTCAATGGGCAGAAATGCACCAAGGAAGGCTTTGGGAAGAAACCTTCTGAGGACACCCCAACTAACATTCCCAGGCACTCCCTCCCTGGACTTCACTACCTAGGGAGTGGGGAAATAGATGATTTTTCCTTCCTACCCTGAGCAATATGGCTGACAATAGCACAATGGATCAGGGCTTCTGAAGTTTGGATGTGAGAGGGGCCTAGGTCATAAACTCAGCTGCTGTGGTGTTACAGTCTCCACAGAATTTGATTTAGAATTCACAACTATCTTAGAACTTGAACATATCTTCTGCTTGTGTCAATACCTTTAACTTTCCATAAATACCCCTGGCATGTCAGGGAGGCATCCTTCTTTTCTAACAGGAACCTGTTCATCCTGGTACACAGACCTTTCAATGATTACAATTACTAAAACAAGGTAGCAGGGGGGTCTCTTTAAGAAAGAGAGGCCCATTATACTACAGGAAAGGTTGAGTCTATAACAGGTACCTGGGGTTTTTGTTTGCTTGCTTTATTAATTTAAATTGTGTGTGTGTGTGTGTGTGTGTGTGTGTGTGTGTGTGTGTGTGTAGGTGATGCAAGGGTACATGTGTGCCTATGCATATCTATGGAGGTCAAAGGACAACTTGTGAGAGCTGACACTTGTAGAAATTGGCAAATCTTGGCCAGAGTTGCCTTTGCACTGAGCCATCCTGCCAGCCCTCTGTCTTGTTTTCCAGACAGGGTCTGTCTCTTAACAGGGAGCCCAAGCTGGCCAGTGAAGTCTAGGGACCCTGCTGTAAGTCTCCTCAGCCCTGGGATTACAAGCATGGGCCGCATGCCTGTTCTTTGTTTTATGTGTGTGTTGAACGTGGTAGTTTAAGTGCTCCCAGCCTACACAGGGGCATCCTGCTTTTGTAATCCACCTATGTTTGTCACAGCATACATATGCCAGCATTTCTGGAGTTCAGTGATCACTCCATAAAGGTTCTCTGCTCACACAGTGGCTCTTCTGGGAAGCCCTTTTGGAGAAGGGCCAGACTGAAACAGGCACCTTTTGTTTTTGAAGTTTACCATCTCAAGCACACAGAGAAACCATGCAACTCGCATAGGAAATCAAGGGGAAGAAGCAGTGTGGAGAGGTTTGAATCTTTCATCCCAGAGGACAAGCCTTTTCAGTGACCTTCATCTGATTTGTGGCCACACCCATAACAGCTTTCAGAAAAACAGGAAAAGCACCATTTCCTGTGAGTTTACTGTGGCCGTTGAGGCTTTCCTCTTCCTTCAGTTTTTAGTTGCCCACAGCCAAAGTCAAATTGGTTTTGGTAATCTCTCAAAAAAAAAAACCAAAAAACAAAAAACAGAAGCGCTTCAAACAATAATGAATCCATTTAGGGGAAACTGTCTCCAATGGGAGCGGGAGGGGATCCAGATTAAAATGAGAAGCAGCTCTGGTTCACAGCATATGATTTGCCGAGGCTTCTCTGGCCATGGGATAAAATCAGTTCCTGAGAAAGACTAAATTTTCCCTGCAGTTTTATTTTATAAGATATTCGTATTAAGAAGACAAACAGGCTCCTGTAGCCCCAAAAAAAGCAGGGTCTAGGAATTCCATGAGACGAATGTAAATTCTTGAGCTAGCCCCACTTATAGCCTTATTCATCCTCAGTACCTGAGAACTGCTCCCAAGGGCCCCGTTAAAAGGTGGAAGAGCCTCGGGGCTCATCACAGTGTTAGAAGCACTTGTGGTCCTGGATTGTTATAATAGAATTAATAACCTTATGTTGAATATAATCAGGATAATAAGTCAATTAATACTGAATCCGTTTGATAGCAGCCAGATGCACAATTGCATATTCACTGAGAATATGGTTCTGGAGAAATATTCTAATTGCTTATCTGATCATTACATGCGGATCTTGAATTAGCTGTCTCCCAATTTCAAAAGAAGACTCTTCAAAAAGTAATTTTAGAAAGTCATACTCCATAGACAGAGGTGGAGTGAACAGATGGACATTTCGTCTCTTTATTTTTTTCTTTAGTTCCTACTTGCTTGCTATTTTGTTTTTAAATGTAATTTAATGTTTTTGTTATTCTTTAGAATTTCCTATAAGTATGCAATGAAATATGATCATATCTATGACTTCCCATTCTCGCTCCCCTTTTCCTGTTATTGAAAATCAGTTTTCCCACGTGATGTGTTCTGATTATGGCTTCCCCTCTCTGCTTTTCCCAGTTCCTCCTCACCCCCTCTCTGATCTGGATCCACTAACTTTCTGTCTCCCATTAGGAAACAAAGTCTTCTAATGGACAATAAGATAAAATAAGATAAAACAAAACTCATCACTGCAAAGTCATACAAGATAAACAAACAGAAGGAAAAGAGTCCAAGAGAAAGCCCAAGACTCACTCATTCATTCACTCAAGAGTCCCATAAAATCACTAAGCTAGCAGTAATAACATATACACAGAGCACATGGGCAAACCCCTGCAGGCCCCCTGCATGCACTCTCCTTCTGTGAGTTCATCTGAGCTGTGAGCATTGCTGATTTAGAAGACTCTGTTTTCTTTGTGTGCTCCATCCCCTCTGTCCCTTTAACCCTTTCCCCCTCCTCTTCTGAGGGTTTCCCTGACTTAATGGAGATATTCCATTTAGGGCAGAATTCCCAAGGTCTCCTGGCTATGGGTCTCTGTGTTTGTTCCCATCTGCTGCAGGAGGAAGCTTCTGATGGTGGCTGAGGAAGGCACTGCTCTGGGAGTATAGCACAGTGCCAAAAAGAGTCAGCTTACTGATATTTATTTTTTAAAGAACTGTAGTATTTGGTTTTACTCTAGGTCCCTGGGCTATATAGTCTCTGGCTCTTTGCCATCTAAGCAATGTCATGTATGGGTTCCATGGAGGCATTAAGTTAAATAAGATCTTGTTATTTTACTAAGCTTCACACCACCATTGCCCTAATGTATCTTTCAGGCAGAATACCATTATAGATCGAAGGGTTGGTGCTTTTATTGGTGTCTACCTTTCTTTTTTGGTAGCATACAGAGAACCTTCCTATGCCAGAGATGCTAAAATATAGGCCTGAAGGCCTTGTAGGCACCAGCTCGACGTTTCCATGTTCAGTGAGTTGTGTAGGCATTGTCTTTGGCAATGGAACCTTGCTGTCAGATTGTGTTTCCCCTGACACCCAATCCAATTAGATGTAGCCCAGTCCTGGTCCTGGAAGTTTCATTTGGTGACAAGACTTTACAAGATGGACTTATCTACCCCATTATTTGGTGATTTCATTAGATCACCTTATGTTTGTATATAATTTAGAAAGATTCTGCTGTGTTAGGCTTCTCTCTTACTCTTCAAATGACCCTGAATTTTAACAGTCTCTTCCCATATTCCTCCTCTCATCCCTGTCTCTACTCTTCTCACTTGATCCTCATGTTCGAATCACCATCATCAATTTATATCTACCTATTCTGTTTTCCACTCCTAACAAGACCAATCTGTTCCCCCTGGTCTCCTACCCTCCAACTAAACTGGCTCTACAGCTTATCATATGATTATCATTGACTTAACAGCTAATATCTACATGTATAAGGATCCATGGTATATTTATCTGTCTTGCTCTGGGTTACCTCACTTGGGGGATTTTTTTTCCTAGTTTCATCTATTTACCTGAAAATTTCATGATCTCATATTTTAATGGCTAATACCCCATTGAATAAATTTACCATATTTTCTTTAACTCACTGTCCTGATGAGGGACATCTAAGTCATTTCCTATTTCTGGCTGTTATAGAGCAGTAATGGATGTGGATCAACAAGTGTCTCGGTAGTGGAGTGTCGTTTGGGTATATCCCTGAATATGGCTGCATCTTAGGATAAATTGATTGCTGTCTTCCTGAGGAACCACCACACAAATTTCCATAGTGGCTATCCATGTTTTCACTCCCACCATATCCTTGACAGCATTAGCTGACATTTGTTTTCTTGATCTCAGTGATTCGGATGACTATAAGATGAAATTTCAATGTAATTCTGATTTGCATTTGCCCGATGGCTAAGGATACTGAACAATTAAGAGTTTCTTAGCTATTTGACTTCCACATTTTGAGGATTTTGTTTAGATCTGTAACTCATTTTTAATTGGGTTACTTGCTTTCTTGATATCTACTTTTTTGAGTTTTTTATATTTTTTAATATTAGCTCTTTGTTGGATGTGTAGTTAGTAAAAATCTTTTCCAATTCTTTAGGCTGTAGCTTTATGCTATTTATGGTGTAGTAGAAGATTTTTGGTTTCAGGAGGTCCCATTTATTAATAATTGACCTTAGTGCCTTTGCTAACGGTGTTCTGTTCAGAAAGTCTCTTCCTGTGTTAACGGGTTCACTGTCTCTTCTAGCAGGATTAGTGTATCGAGTTTTATGTTGAGGTCTTTTCTATTTTGCAGAATAATTTGAGGAGTATTGGCATTAACTCTTCTTTTAAATCTGGTAGAATCCAGTACTAAAACCATATACCTCCTGATTTTTTTTAATGTCTGCCCAATTTTGATAGGGGTTATAGATATGTT
Source organism: Rattus norvegicus (assembly GCF_021556685.1). Lineage (NCBI taxonomy): Eukaryota > Metazoa > Chordata > Mammalia > Rodentia > Muridae > Rattus > Rattus norvegicus. The sequence continues at coordinate 40,227,340 of NC_141546.1, read as the reverse complement.
TGCTTCTCTGCCTTGATTTAACTTTGGTAAGTGGAATGTATTGAGAAAATTATCCATTTCTTTGAAAATTTCAAGTTCGGTGAAGTATAGGTTTTTAAAGTATGTCCTTATAAGTCTCTGGATTTCCTAAGTGTTTGTTGATAACCCCGTTAACTCCCCGCCCAACACACGCTTATTACTTAAATATTTGTCAATCTTACTGACTTTTTTTTTTTTTTCAGAAAACCAACGCTGTATTGTTTTTGTTTTTCTTCCTACTTTGTTGGTTTCAGCCCAGAGTTTGATTATTTCTTGTTTTCCACATCTTTTTTTTTTATTATTATTAACTTGAGTATTTCTTATATACATTTCGAGTGTTATTCCCTTTCCCAGTTTCCGGGCAAACATTCCCCTCCCCCCTCCCCTTCCTTATGGGTGTTCCCCTCCCAACCCTCCCCCTATTGCCGCCATCTCCCCCACAGTCTAGTTCACTGGGGGTTCAGTCTTAGCAGGACCCAGGGCTTCCCCTTCCACTGGTGCTCTTACTAGGATATTCATTGCTACCTATGAGGTCAGAGTCCAGGGTCAGTCCATGTATAGTCTTTAGGTAGTGGCTTAGTCCCTGGAAGCTCTGGTTGCTTGGCATTGTTGTACATATGGGGTCTCGAGCCCCTTCAAGCTCTTCCAGTTCTTTCTCTGATTCCTTCAACGGGGGTCCTATTCTCAGTTCAGTGGTTTGCTGCTGGCATTCGCCTCTGTATTTGCTGTATTCTGGCTGTGTCTCTCAGGAGAGATCTACATCCGGCTCCTATCGGCCTGCACTTCTTTGCTTCATCCATCTTGTCTAATTGGGTGGCTGTATATGTATGGGCCACATGTGGGGCAGGCTCTGAATGGGTGTTCCTTCAGTGTCTGTTTTAATCTTTGCCTCTCCCTTCCCTGCCAAGGGTATTCTTTTTCCTCATTTAAAAAAGGAGTGAAGCATTCACATTTTGATCATCCGTCTTGAGTTTCGTTTGTTCTAGGGATCTAGGGTAATTCAAGCATTTGGGCTAACAGCCACTTATCAATGAGTGCATACCATGTATGTCTTTCTGTGATTGGGTTAGCTCACTCAGGATGATATTTTCCGGTTCCAACCATTTGCCTACAAATTTCATAAACTCGTTGTTTTTGATAGCTGAGTAATATTCCATTGTGTAGATGTACCACATTTTCTGTATCCATTCCTCTGTTGAAGGGCATCTGGGTTCTTTCCAGTTTCTGGCTATTATAAATAAGGCTGCGATGAACATAGTGGAGCACGTGTCTCTTTTATATGTTGAGGCATCTTTTGGGTATATGCCCAAGAGAGGTATAGCTGGATCCTCAGGCAGTTCAATGTCCAATTTTCTGAGGAACCTCCAGACTGATTTCCAGAATGGTTTTACCAGTCTGCAATCCCACCAACAATGGAGGAGTGTTCCTCTTTCTCCACATCCTCGCCAGCATCTGCTGTCACCTGAGTTTTTGATCTTAGCCATTCTCACAGGTGTGAGGTGAAATCTCAGGGTTGTTTTGATTTGCATTTCCCTTATGACTAAAGATGTTGAACATTTCTTTAGGTGTTTCTCAGCCATTCGGCATTCCTCAGCTGTGAATTCTTTGTTTAGCTCTGAACCCCATTTTTAATAGGGTTATTTGTTTCCCTGCGGTCTAACTCCTTGATCCACTTGGACTTAAGCTTTGTACAGGGTGATAAGCATGGATCAATCTGTATTCTTCTACATGTTGACATCCAGTTGAACCAGCACCTTTTGCTGAAAATGCTATCTTTTTTCCATTGGATGGTTTTGGCTCCTTTGTCAAAAATCAAGTGACCATAGGTGTGTGGGTTCATTTCTGGGTCTTCAATTCTATTCCATTGGTCTATCTGTCTGTCTCTGTACCAATACCATGCAGTTTTTATCACTATTGCTCTGTAATACTGCTTGAGTTCAGGGATAGTGATTCCCCCTGAAGTCCTTTTATTGTTGAGGATAGCTTTAGCTATCCTGGGTTTTTTGTTATTCCAGATGAATTTGCAAATTGTTCTGTCTAACTCTTTGAAGAATTGGATTGGTGTTTTGATGGTGATTGCATTGAATCTGTAGATCGCTTTTGGTAAAATGGCCATTTTTACTATATTAATCCTGCCAATCCATGAGCATGGGAGATCTTTCCATCTTCTGAGGTCTTCTTCAATTTCTTTCCTCAGTGTCTTGAAGTTCTTATTGTACAGATCTTTTACTTGCTTGGTTAAAGTCACACCGAGGTACTTTATATTATTTGGGTCTATTATGAAGGGTGTCGTTTCCCTAATTTATTTCTCGGCTTGTTTCTCTTTTGTATAGAGGAAGGCAACTGATTTATTTGAGTTAATTTTATACCCAGCCACTTTGCTGAAGTTGTTTATCAGCTTTAGTAGTTCTCTGGTGGAACTTTTGGGATCACTTAAATATACTATCATGTCATCTGCAAATAGTGATATTTTGACCTCTTCTTTTCCGATCTGTATCCCTTTGATCTCCTTTTGTTGTCTGATTGCTCTGGCTAGAACTTCAAGAACTATATTGAATAAGTAGGGAGAGAGTGGGCAGCCTTGGCTAGTCCCTGATTTTAGTGGGATTGCTTCAAGTTTCTCTCCATTTAGTTTAATGTTAGCAACTGGTTTGCTGTATATGGCTTTTACTATGTTTAGGTATGGGCCTTGAATTCCTATTCTTTCCAGGACTTTTATCATGAAGGGGTGTTGAATTTTGTCAAATGCTTTCTCAGCATCTAATGAAATGATCATGTGGTTTTGTTCTTTCAGTTTGTTTATATAATGGATCACATTGATGGTTTTCCGTATATTAAACCATCCCTGCATGCCTGGGATGAAGCCTACTTGATCATGGTGGATGATTGTTTTGATGTGCTCTTGAATTCAGTTTGCCAGAATTTTATTGAGTATTTTTGCGTCGATATTCATAAGGGAAATTGGTCTGAAGTTCTCTTTCTTTGTTGTGTCTTTGTGTGGTTTAGGTATAAGAGTAATTGTGGCTTCGTAGAAGGTATTCGGTAGGGCTCCATCTGTTTCAATTTTGTGGAATAGTTTGGATAATATTGGTATGAGGTCTTCTATGAAGGTTTGATAGAATTCTGCACTAAACCCGTCTGGACCTGGGCTCTTTTTGGTTGGGAGACCTTTAATGACTGCTTCTATTTCCTTAGGAGTTATGGGGTTGTTTAACTGGTTTATCTGTTCCTTATTTAACTTCGGTACCTGGTATCTGTCTAGGAAATTGTCCATTTCCTGAAGATTTTCAAGTTTTGTTGAATATAGGTTTTTATAGTAAGATCTGATGATTTTTTGAATTTCCTCTGAATCTGTAGTTATGTCTCCCTTTTCATTTCTGATTTTGTTAATTTGGACGCACTCTCTGTGTCGTCTCTTTAGTCTGGCTAAGAGTTTATCTATCTTGTTGATTTTCTCAAAGAACCAACTTTTGGTTCTGTTGATTCTTTCTATGGTTCTTTGTTTTCCACATCTTTTGCTTGTGATTTTACTTCCTTTTTCCCCCTAGACCTTTCAGGTCTGCTATTAAGTTACTACTATGAGATCTCATCATTTTTTTTCTTAAACTTAGGCACTTAGTGCTGTGAACTTGCCTCTTGGAACTGTCTTCCTTGTGCTATAAGTTTAGGTATGTTGTATACTCATTTGTATTCAATTCTAAAATATTTTTAAGTTTTTTCATAATTTCTCATTGAACCAGTTTTTCACTCTGTAGTGAGTTCTTTAGTTCCCGTGAGTTTGAAAACTTTTTATTGTTTCTGTTAATGCCGATATCCACCTCTCGTCAATGTTGATCAAATAGGATGCAGAGCATTATTTTAATTTTCTTCTATCTGTTCTGACTTATTTTGTTTCTGAATATATGGTCAATTTTGGAGAAAGATCCATATGAGGGTGAGAAGAAGATTTATTCTTTACTGTTTGGGTAAAATGTTCTATAAATATCTGATAGTACCATTTGGTTTATAACATTAGTTAGCCTCAGCATTTTAATGTTTAGTCCTTGTCTGGATAATCTGTCTACTGGCAAGAGTAGGGTATTGAAGTATCCCAGTATCACTCTGAGAGGGCAATATGTGATTTAAGCTGTCATAGTGTTTCTTTTATGAACCTGGGTATACTTGTGTTTGGGGCTTAGACATTGAGAATTGCAATGGCCTCTTGGTAGATTTTTCATTTCATGAGTATATTGTGTTCTTCCCTATCGCTTCTTATTAGAAGTCTATTTTGTTAGATAGTAAAAGGCTACACCAGCTTGCTTCTTAAGTCCATTTGCTTTGAACATCTTCTTCCTTTCCTTTACCCTGAAGTGATATGTATCTTCGATCTTAAGATGTATTTATTAGATACAGCTGAAGAATGGATCCTCTTCTCAACTTCCCTTCTGTTAATCTGTGTCTTCTTATTGGAGAATTGGGACCATTGATGTTGAAAAATATAAGTGAACAGTGTTTGTTGATTTCTGTTACTTTCTTGTTGTTGCTGGTCTAGAGTTATTTATTCTCTGTGTTTTCTTGGGTGTAGATAACCGCTTTAGGATAGAGTTTCATTCTCATGCTTTCTATAGGGCTGAATTTGTAGACAGGTGTTTCTTATATTTTGTTTCTATTATAGAATGTTTTATTTTCTTGATTATGATAAAAAGTTTTTCAGGGCACAGTAGTCTTGGCTGGAATCTATGGTCTTTTAGATTCTGTAGAACATCTGGTCAGACGTTTCTGGCTTTTAGAGTCTCCACTGAGAAGTCAAATATAACTATATTATATTTTCTTGGTCTTTACATTTGTTTTTTCACCTTGAAGTTTTTAATATTCTTTCTTAGTTCTATAGGTTTAATTTTTAGTTATTATGTGCTGAAGGGACTTTCTTTTCTGGTCCAGTTTGTTTGATGTTCTGCCTGCTTCTTAGACCTTGCATCTCCTTAATATTAAGGAAATATTCTTTAATGATTCTGTTGAAAATATTTTCTGTGCCTTTGACCTGAGTTTTTTCTCCTTCCACTATTCTTTGTTTTCTTAAATTTGGTCTTTTCATAATGTCCCAGATTTTCTGAGTGCTTTGTACCAAGAGATTTTTATATGTAACAATTTCTATGACTGAGGTATCCATTTCTTCTAGGTTGTCCCTCAGTAGTTGAGATTCTCTCTTCTATCTCTTGTATTCTCTTAGTGAGGCTTGCCTCTGAAGTTCCTGTCCAAGTTCCTACCTTTTTCATTTCCATATTTCGATTTCCCTCAGTTTGCGTTTTCTTTATTGATTTGATTTCTACGTTCAGATCTTGAACTCTTTTATTTATGTCCCTGTACTCTCTGTTTACATTTTTATAGATTTCTTTATGGGATTTACTCATTGCCTCTTTAAGGAGCTCTATCATATGCATAAAGGCTGTTTTGAGCTATTCTTCTTGTGCTTCAGCTGTGTTGCTATATTCAGGGCCTGGTCTACCAGGTTTAATGGGCTCTAGTAGCGACACATTACTGTTACTGATTGTGTTTGTGACACTGGCTTCTAGGCACCCAGGACTGGGTAGACTGTAATTCTTAGTGATTCTTGGCTTTGTTAGGTGGGTGTTTGTTACTGGGTTCCTTTGCCATCTGAGACTGTGGTATCTATGTGTTGCCTCAGGAAGAGCTGAAGAGTTGGGGGTGATACGGGGAGAAGATCTGCGGTTAGCCTACTTACTTCCCAGCTGGTGGGTTTTCAGTGATCTCCCACTTCCTTCTCTCAACACTCCCAGTGACACCTCAGATATCTGTCTCTCAACTTCCTGTGTGATTTCTGTGTTATCTTGTTACTCTTTGTAACCCCTGAGTCCAGTTGAGGTGGCTAATAGGCACTCAAGTGTGGAGAATCAAACTGTCTACTCCCCTCCCCAACAAGTATCAGTTACCAATAGCTCTTCATTAAGGAGTTAGGCCTAAACAACCCCTCCCCTATTATGTCCTAAGATATAGCCGGCATATACTCGTGAATGGAACAGCATATCAAATCGGAAAGGCAGCATTTCACAGCATGCTCCCCCATCCTCTGTGCTATCATGCCTCATCTCCCTAGGGGCTATGCTATAGGGCGTCCTTAAAGCAATTTCATTGCACTCTCAGCAGGTGAAACTCCTTTTAGCTTTTTCTCTGTGGCTTTTGAATGCCTCCGACCAGCAGCTCTGTGTACATAACCAGCTGAGGAAAATCATCTCCCAACCTGCAATGGCTAGATATCTTTAAAGCCACCTGTACACAAGGCTCCACATTCCACAGTGCCTCCAGAAGTGTGCAGGGTACGGAGGTCCAAAATACCAACTAATGTGGAATCTATCTCATCATTGTAAAAATACCAATATCGTTATTATGTCTACTTTAAAACAGAACCCAGAAGTTTCTCACAGTTTTCTCTCTTCACATTCCCTGGGGCATTCGCTCTAGAAACACCCACACAGATGCCAAGGAGTTAGCACACAGAGAATCTGGAAGCCCCACTCACTCACCGGAGAGGGAGATTGAAATTTTGGCAGTGTGTCTGTGTAGGGCTAGGACTAATTTTATAGGAGAAATGGTGGAATAATCTTTCCTTAAAGAATAAAAAGCAATGTTCCAAACCTTGCAGGAGCATCCTAAAGCAAGTGACGAAGGACACAGGCTGAGCCACATTCTATAGCAAAATCTCCCTGATGGGCATATGCTGAATTCATTTTCTTTATTTGGGATTTGGGTGCTGAGAAAAGCAAGTGTCCTCTTTAGGCCTGACATCATTGTGGGCTGCTGGAAGGCAAGGACAAGAGTTTTAATTTCATCTCTATGCTTCTAATATGGAGTTCTCAGAATTTGATTCCAATATTTGTTGAGATTTCCCAGGCACTGGATGCAGCCTATGAATATGAAGGTTTAAACAAGTTGAGAGACCCCGTGGAAGGGATGAGAGACCGAGATAACAGTCAGAGAATTAATCTATTTTCCCTCCCTTGGCTGCAGGGAATGCAGTATTATCTGCTGAGGGAATCATTTTATTTTAAAATTAGACTTCATTATTAATACTGATAAACCGGGAAATACCAAAGCCTGGCATAGATTCACCTATTTTGCATTGCTGCTGGTTTACATTCATGCTGCTATCAGCTCATAAATTAGCATATCTAATATTTAAAGCAACACTGCTCTGCAGGGCTGTTGAATGACTTTTGGGCAGTTACCCAACGTATCAGACACCTTTCTTTTTGTTTTCATATTTTTATTTGTTTTTATTACTTTCTTATGTTGAGACTAGGTTGCATGTATACCAGGCTAGCCTCATGATGAAGAAGACCTTGAACTTGTGATCTTCTGCCTCTACTTCCCAAGCGAGTGCTGGGATTCAGGCATGCACTATGGGCCTCTTCTATGCAGTTCTGAGGAATGACTTTGGAGCCTCCTAAATGCTAGGCGAACATTCTACCAACTGAGCTATATCCCAAGTCCATAATGTTTCCTTCTTTTGAGTTACATACAAATTATATTTATATGTCATATGTGAGATAGATAGATAGATAGATAGATAGATAGATAGATAGATAATCTGAGGGTGACATCATTGGAATATTATGTTATTTGGAATTGCTTGCAAAGCAATTGACTTGAAGATTTCGTTCTTAGTCTCCACATCTCTAAAATGCCAAGTATTATGTATGTAACGCCAAAAATTAAAGATCAATTACTGAACTGTCACCATTTGTATGGAAATGAGTTGGACCTAGAAGCTTGGTATGAACATTGAGACATGGCTAAACCTTATATGAAATCTTTCTACATGTCTAAAAGGCTTGGAATTTTCTAATGTGGCTAAGTGATGTTCCTTCTCTCTGCCTCTGTCTGTCTCTGTCTCTGTCCTCTCTCTCTGCCTCTCTCTGTGTGTCTCTGTCTCGCTGTCTGTCTCTCTCTCCCTCTCTCCCTGTCTCTCTCCCTCCCTCCCTCCCTCCCTCCCTCCCTCCCTCCCTACCTCTCTCCCTCCCTCCCTCCATAATATTTCTTTTAAAAACCCAAGATAAGAACTTTTCAAACAACTTCTGATACTTAGAACTTGGAAGTTCTTAATTTTGCAGCTTTCTTATTTGATTTGTAAATCACAGCCTATTTAATCATCAACTACAGGATTGACATCTGTATTAGAACTCACAGCAAGCATATGATAAATATGAAACTGTTTAAGTCAACTCTTACCCTCTGGATAGAGGTAATAGAATATGCTAAAAGTGCATTATATACTTGCATAAAATAACCATACATAACCCTGTATAATAAAAATATTTTTATTGTATAAGTAGAAAACACCATTTAATTAGCTTCATTCATTTAGATTAAGTATTTCATAACTCCCATTTCTCAAAAATAAATCTTATAGTAATTCAGCTTCAGATGTGAACCTGTGAGCGTCATAAAAGTTTCATGAAATAGAGTTACTGCCTCTGTTTCTTGTTAAGTTTTCATTTATTCATTGGCTATTTGGTAGAAAAATTAGATGCTCACTGGAGAAGTGAAAAAGCAGCAAGTTTCGTCTGTAGATGCCAGGGTTAGCATTCAGATTGAGTGAGTGCGAGGCTGGGGGTTGAGGTAGCATCAGCATTAGGATTAATACTAGGCCTAGGGTTGCTTTAGCATCTGGATTATGAGATTGGGATTAATGTTAAGAACAGGCTTGGGTTGGGGTTTATGGTTAGGATTCATATTGGAGTTAAGATTCAGATTAGTGTTAAAGTTCACATTAGGTTTAGCATTATATTCACAGTTAGCATTAGGATTAGGGTAATATCAAGTTTAGAGTTGTTTTAGCCCAACCAAAAAAATTGTAAAGTTATTTAAAATATGAGATTTTTACCCCGTTTTTTTACAGCTCAGATACATGATTCTTTTTCAGTGTAACCTTTGTAAATGACAACACCATGTTGCAATCAATGTTGAAATGTTGGACAAACTTTGATCCTTAGAGAGCGTGTTGATGTTTTGAGGACACCTGAGCTCTGTAGGGTCCCAGTGAACCCTAAAGACCAGCAAAGCTCCCTCATGTCTCCAGACTTCGGATCTAAATTCAGGTGCTCACTGTGGAGATGGTTCTGGTTTTAAAACCTTGCCTTCTCTACTCAGGAACGTCAGAAGAACCTCCTTATAAAGGCAAATAGGACTTTCTCATAAGTATTGCCATGCAAGAAAAGACATGCATGCAGACAGCTAGACAGCTCACTTTTTAGGTCCTTTGACATTTCTCCAATCCTGTGGCAATGTGACAGATCCAAGAATGGAGTTTGAACCTTTGGACTCTGGTTTCAGACACTACTCCCAACACTAACATGGAGGATAATTAGTAGCGCTTTTTGAATGCATTAAGTAAACATATTAAACACACACACACACACACACACACACACACACACACACACACACACACACACACACGGCATATTCCAGTAAAGAGGAACTTTTACTTCCTTCTAAAGCTGAATAGCACAATGAAAAGGGTCCTTTTCCTTTGACTTGTAGAGCAAGTGTCCCATAAGCGTGCATCCTAGCCACTGTGGATTCTGAGATCTCCGTTGGACGTCTAAGCAATGAATTTAATTTTTCAGATGCTATTTGTCACCAAGAACCTTAAAATTCTTTTTGTTCCTCTGACAAAAATCTGTGCCATGACCCAAGGAAGGCAGGAAGTATTTGTTTTGACCTGTAACTCAAGGAGATACAGTCCATGCTGATGGCCGAAGCCTGGCATCAAGAGCAGGAAGCTGGAAGGTTATTTGGAATAAGCAAACAGAAGACAGGAAGCGTGACCAGGTTTTGAAATTTCAGGGCCCATATTCAGTAACTCACTTCCTCCAGTGAGACTTCACCTCCTAAAGATTCTGCAGCCATCCCAAACAGTGCCAAAATCTAGGAGCTAAGTGTTCAATCAGGTAAGTTTAGTGAGACATTTCATATTCAAACCATAGTACCAAGAAGTGTGTGTATGTGCGTGATGTTACTACTCAGCTGTCCTGTCGTTCTTTCAAGTTATAGTGCTTTAAAATCCCCCCAACAGTGCTCATAACCACCCCTTTTCTACTTCCCCCTCCCCAAACCTTCATGCTGAGTAGTGAGACAAGTCCTTACTACCACTAGCATTTCCTGCTTTATTGTAAACTCCAGGAAAATTGGTGAGCTGGTTCTGCTCCAGCATCATGATTCCTCAGAAGTTTGGGGACCTAGCTCTAAGAGTCCCCCCTCTCTTATCTCATTCCCTGAGAACCAACCCCACTCAGCCAAGTAGGAGTCAATCATGTTTTTTTTTTTTTGTTGTTGTTGTTGTTTTTGTTGGTTTGTTTTTTGTATAATGGTTTGGGTGATGATTGATTGATTGATTGATTGATTGATTGACATTTCAAAGGTTGCCCTCCTCTTAGTCTCCCCTCACAGAGTTACTTCCCCATCTCCTCTCTCTTTTGTCTCTGAGAGTATACCCGCCCCCAGTATTCCCCAACCCTACTGCATTAATTCTCTGCAGGATTAGGCTCATTCTCTTCTGCTGAGGCCAGACATGGCAGCCTTCTACTACACATGTGCTGTGGATCTCAGAGAAGTCCATGTATGCACTTTGGTTGGTGGCTCAGTCTCTGGGAGCTCCCAAGGATCTAGATTATTTGACACAGTTAGTCCTCCTGTGGGGTAGCTATCTCCTTAAGGGCTGTCAATCCTTCCCCTAACTCTTCCATAGAGATCCCCAAACTCTGTTCAATGTTTGTCTGTGGGTATCTGAATCTGTCTTAGTCAGCTGCTAGGTAGAACCTCTCAGAGTGCTGCTATACCAGGCGCCTGTCTACAAGCGCAACACAGCATCATCAATACCATGAGGTATTGATGCCTGCCCATGGGTTGGGTCTCAAAATGGGCTGGTCACTGGTTGGCTATTCTTTAGTATTTGCTTCATCAGTGTCCCTGCAATTTTGGGTCAAAAGTTCAGTAGGTGGTTTAGTGTCCCATCCTTGCACTGTGGGTCCTGTGTGGTTACTGCAGGTGGTCTCTTCAGGTTCCGCATCCCACTATTGGGCATTTCCACTAAAGTCACTTGCATGGTGAGTGATATTCTAGGAAGTCCCAGAAACCCGGGATGATGGAGGCTCCAATCCTGATTCTGTTCTTGGAGGTCTTTCCCTTGCTGCTGAACCCAGATATTCTTGCCTCATAAGAATTCCTGTGCCAAATTATCGTAACAAAGGCAACTTTAAGGGAAAGGAAGTTCAGTTGACTTAAAATTTCAAGTTACAGTCTGTCATTGAGGACAAGTCAGGGCGACAGGAACTAGAAACAGCTAGACACATCCAGAATCAGGAGCAGAGAGCAAATGAATGCATGCCTGCCAGTACTCAACTCACTTGCTCCATTCTTGCAGTCAGGACTGACACCTTTCTTAGGCTATGTCGTCCAACCACAACTAACATAACCAAGACCGCCACCCACAGACCTGACCACTAGCCAGGCTGATAGAGACCCTCATTTTTACCTCCTTCTTGGGTGATTCTAGATTGACAATTCAAACTAACCATCACACCAGAACACAAAGATGTTCTCACTGTATTCAGAGCAAGCATCCCAGAGTGCACAGCTCAGGACATGGTGTGCTATATTGCTCTGGAACTCACCTTTGCTACCTGGGTAATGTCTTCCCTTCAGCACCATCCTGTATTGTCTTGACTTGTAGTACACATACATAAGTATAGCTTCACATGTCAAAATGTGTCTCTCCCAAAGCAAAGAGAAGTTTTCACTTCCTTCATCGTTAAAGCGAAATAAAAGCCAGTTACAACCCGCTGCCTGCTCCCAGTGACAGGAAATTGTCTGCTTCCCAAAGTAGCCCATACCAATATGGTGGAAGGGTAGAAGGTTTAGTAGCCAGCCTGAGTTAGAACCTACTCTACCCAGTTAAGCTGAGTTGACTAGCTTGGTCAGGCTACCCTGGCTGCCCAAGCTAGAACTTGTTGGGTATCATAGTGTACCCAAACCTGAGTTGTCACAATTTTTAGATTCTAACAGTGAGGTTAGGAGACTATAATAGGGCAACTATTTTACATGGCCTTAGCACTGAATTTGGCCCAAGGAAAGAATCCAATACAATGTAAACTACTTTCAGACTCTGCCTCTGTTGCTGGAAGTCTGCTCTTACCAGTTTTCTCCACAAGTGCCAGCTCTGTCTCTAAAGGCACACTGAGCAATTCTGTGCCTCTCTCTCCCTCAGGTAGACTCTCACCTACTCTTCACAATTATGCTCCATGGCTTTAAATAACCAGCTTCTGCTGTCAAGTGGCAGAACACAGGCCACCAGCACTCAACACCCGGATTCATTTTCCTCTAAGCCCCTCATGTGTGGCAACTGGCCAAACATAATTGTCTATCTGTACCAAAAAGAACTCAATAAAATACCACTCTATTATCCCCTCTGCCCCTATGCAATTCAGGACATAAAAGTGACCAGGTGTGTGAACACATGCTCCACTATTCTACATATTTCAGTCCCTAACCATAGCCACCTTAGTGCCACTTATAAGTATCATGGGCTCTCCCCATACTGTTAGTGATTTTCCACTCAAAGGCAGGGCAGCATTTTGACTCAAGGATTAGCGTTACCTGACTGGATAGACTCCATCTTAACCCATTCCTTCAGGTTCTCAGAGCCTTCTGGACCCTGAGTCTGTTGCTTAGCAACTCAGTAGCTATGTTTTCTACCCTGTTCTGTGTCATCTGAACGCACAGTAAACAGGTGACTCTCCCCAATTGGAAAATGAGCCATGTCATGCCATTGTTTCTACAGTGAAATGAACTCCACAGGCAAAAAGCTACATTTCTGAGCTTGTCTTCTTCTTTTCTATACAGGGTGATTTTGGCCAATGGTCTGTAAAATGTATCCAGCTCCGCATATCTATGTGGTTGCACCTCCACACAATATAGAAATATCCTTATTATTCTCATGATTTACCAGCCTTAAAGTTACTATTGGCACATTTTTACCTTTTGTATTTTTCTTTCTATGAACTATGCCAAAGGAGACTGTATTCCAGCTGATATCCCATCACAGACAGCATTTCCCGTAAGATTTATGATGATGATTCTGCCTTGATCTAATATTAAAATGCGAAAGATATTTCACTAGTGCCGAAGCCTTAAATTAGAAGATAAGTGGAAAGGTGAGGGAGTTGTAACTCTTGGGAAGAACAACTGAAGAGTTTGGTAAACTTGATCCATTGGCAAGAGGACCTTAAATTGAGAATATAACTCAAAGAATCTGGTGATATTGTACACAGTTAATCACTTCTTGATAATTTAATAGTGTGAATTTAGTTCCTTCAAAATGTTCTTACACTTTATATCTAAGTTGGGCAGGCTCAGATCTGAACTTAGATATGTGATGCTAACCCACCGCCTACCGTGTCTCTAAGCAGACACAGTAAGTGTCTAAGTGGTCCCCACTGGTAGAGAGGAACCATGCCCTGTGCTGCCTGTGAGAGCTGAAAAGGTACACATGAGCCTAAGAAAATGGCTCCATCCCATTTTCTGGGTGAAGGCCAGGATTCGATTTCCAGGAAATGAGGGCGTTGTTGCCTGTGCTGGGAGGCAGAGACAGACAGAATCCTTAGTGCTTAGTGAGTGCCAGGCACTGTGGGAGACCTTGTCTTGGGATCCCAAAGAACAACACCCGTGTTGACATCTGATCTACCCACAAACACATGCACACGTGCACACACACACACACACACACACACACACACACACACACACACACACACACGGCGGGGGGAGAGAGAGAGAGAGAGAGAGAAGAGACAGAGAGAGAGAGAGAAAGACAGAGAGACAGACAGAGACAGAGATTCACATACACATTTACACACACACACACATGCACACACAGAGAGAGAGAGAGAGAGAGAGAGAGAGAGAGAGATAGACAGACAGAGATACAGAGACAGGCAGAGACACAGAGATTCACAGACATAAAAATTCACATGCTTTCTCATTCATATTCTCTCCATCTCTCCCTCTTCCTCTTCTCTCTATTCCCCTACCCGTCCATCCCTGAGAAGGAAAGGCATCTAGGAATTTGTAGGATTCTTGACTGGTTTAGCCTGGAAAACTCTGCCAGCAAATGCCGTAGGCACACTGAGCTCTGGACTTTTCCCTGATCATAGCAGTGTAACTGAGCTGCTCTTGTCAGCTGCTGGAAATGAAGTTTGATTGGTTGATTACTATAATGAATTATTGTAATCAAGCTTTGCCCAGATTGCTTCAATTGTGGTTTCCCATCCAGATTTTAAAATAAGCCATGATCTTGATGTTCAAAATCTTCACATCTACATTATGAAAAACATGGGGAAAAGCTTATGTTTTAAATTAGGGATGCACAATGGACACAGCAGATACCAACAAATACTATGAAGTACAAAACCTTGTGCATACATGTGCATGTTTGTATTATTTATATGTTTCTCAGTCTCTCTCTCTATCAATTTCTTGTGTGTGTGTGAGGGAGGGAGGGAGGGAGGGAGAGAGAGAGAGAGAGAGAGAGCGAGAGAGAGAGAGAGAGCGCACTTGAATAAACACATATGTACATGTGCACATTCATATACAGGCCAGAGGTGTCTTCCTCAGTTGCTCTCTAAATTTTTGAGATAGAATCTCCTGATGAACTCAGAGTTTATAATTTGGCTGAAGCGTCTGGCCAGCCACCACCAAGTATGCACTTAGGATGCAGTCATTTGCTTTCCCAGCGTTGGGATGACAGACACATGCTTCTGAATATTACATATTTTATGAGTGCTAAGGATTCAAACTCAGGCTGTCATGCCAACATGGCAGGTACTTTGCTGACTGTGCCCTATCCCCAGATTGTGGATGCTCTAATTGGTTTTATGAACCTGAGAGAGTGAGGCTTAAACATTATTTGGAGCGTCAGACAATTTATACTCTGAGGGTTAAGAGTCACCTGAGTAAAGTGTCCAATCAGAAGGATAAGCCACACATGGTAAAAACATGTTTCCCCACATATAAATGTGAACACCAAGAGCTGAAGTAAATTTACTTTTATTCAGTAAACTTGGAAGAGCCCTTAAAGCACATTCCAAGAGCAATCCTGTATTTTAAAGAAACCGAGGTCACAGGACTTTGGCCTTGTTTCCTTGGGCTTTTCTCACAAGTTCTCAGAATTCTCACAGAACTCCACTCTGACATCTCGCCACACCCACTACTTTTTATTTCTTAATAACGGGATATCTAGAGTTCATTTTGATCTGAGATGTTGGAGATTAATCTAATTGTCATGTGATGCATGACTTTCCTATAAGCGCGAAAATTGTATTATAACAGTGAAAGTCTTGTGTTTAATACTCTGCCACCTAGAACAGAGGTCCAAACTATGTCCAGTACAGTTGATTAAATCATATTGATCAGAAAAATCTAGAGAATAGTTGGAAAGGAGACTCTGATGATCAGTAGTTCTGTTATCTGGTAAAACGTAAGCCCATATTTGCCTTCTAATAGAAATACAAATTTTATGATGTTAATGCAAACAGGAAGTCACTTAAATCCCAAGGAAAATCAAACACAGTTGCTTCTTCAAACGAATGAGCAAGTCTGTTATAATCCAAGGTCCAGTCATAAAAAGAGTCACTAATAAAGTAACTTCTCCGTGGTGCATAGGGTCTTACCTTGGCGCCAGGTAGACAGACTTGACTTCTGATGATATGGTCAATATCTCCTTATGCCCTTCCAACTAGGGCTTTGCTGGCCTTTGGTGACTTCCTCTGTCTCCTCATCTCTGCTCTAGTCCTTGATGGCTTGGGGCCAGAGGAACTGAAGTGGACTCCGTAATGTTTCAGTGGATACATCTGCAATGACAGATGCATACCCCTTCCCAAATTTCTTCTGGAGAAGTAAAAATAGGCAAGCTAATGCATCAGCTTGCTTATTTCCTTCTGCAAAAAAACCAGGGAGGCTAGAGTGTGCACAAGTATGGGTCTATTGCTGGAAGTAATCCTACAACATAAGCAGAATCTGAAAAGATATTTAGGGGTTTATGAATTAACCATAATAGACAAATCAAAACAGCCAGTTCCACCTGTTTGGCTGAGGGGGGAAAGTATTAATAGGTTGATGACTATCTGGACCATAAATCTCTCGGGTACCCTTAGATGAACCATCAATAAAAATGTGTCTGCCTGTGGAATATGAGAAGGTCAGACAATTTCTGTGAGAAAATACCATAGCTTACCAGCTGGGTAATGATTTCCCATCCTTCTTTGATAATCTGCAAATGAAATTTGAAAATCAATAGAGTTCTATAATGCTCTTAAAATCTGACTGTTAGAATAGGTTAATATAATGCAGCAATGATCAAGTGCATATAAGTGTTGTCATTGGTTCCTCCCCTGATTTCCTAATTGAGCAAGAAGAGAAAAGTAAGCAGCTATCATTTTAGGGACCACATGGTATAAATAAATCCATTCTAAAGGTTTATGCTCTCATGCTACAATGCCTATAGGAGACAATTTACTAGGGGAAATAGCTAGGTTTAAAGGTAGTTAAGGATCCACTTGATTCACAAATGCCTCTTTTAGTCAGGATTCAAATAGCCATAGTTCTTTTCTTTGCTTCTTGAAGTAGTAAGTGAGGACTGTCCAATGCTGTGTCTCCTTGTAGAGTTTTAAATATATTATTTGTTAGTGCATACAGTTAGCTTGTTCATAGGCTCTGCTAAATCCTCATCAGGAATTGGAGGTAACTTAAAAGTAGATTGATTATCAAATTCCCAAACGGCATGCTTCAGGTCACTTTCAGGTAATGGAGGATGCACATCTAAAGGACAAACCAGAAAGGGAGATGAGGGAACTGTCGCCAACATAGTTGGCACCATTTTTTACATTTGATTTTTCCTGAATGGGGTGTTTTTTCTCTTTTGCTAATTTTAAGGTTTAATTTTCTAGTTTATATTCATTCAAGGAATTAACCATCTCTTCATCAGGATTCTTATCATACTTATCTTCCGTAAGTATTTTAATAACAGTTCGAACCGATGCCCTAATAACTCAAAATCAAACAGGCATCTTTCCTTCTTGTTTATATGCCTTGCCAATATTCTTGCAGAATCTATCCAATGCCTCTTCATCTAAAGCTCCTAGGGATAACCCTTGTGGGAAAAAATGATGCACAAGCCTGACATAAGGCAGTGTCTTCCCTGGTTTCTGTCCCGTATGCTCATTCACCTGCTTCTGTGAGGGTTCCCACTCGCTGACCTCATGGCTTGCTGCAGGGCTCTGAATCATGGCACCCCTTGGTTATTGCTTCAGTTGACAGCATGAATCTGGAACAGGGGGACCTAAAAGTGAAGTAGACTAAAGTCTCAAGCACTGGCCAACTTTATTCAGGGAACCAGACAGTGGCATTAAGAAGGGTCACCTACGAAAAGTGTTTTGTTAGTTTCTTCTTGTACTTGTTTGTTTTTGTTTCGAAAACTACATTAAGTTCATTTGACCATTTGTTGGATGGAGGTGTCTTTTCCTTGGTGTTTAATTTCTTCAATTCTTTGTAACTTCTGGATATTATGCCCTTTTCTAGAGTGTAGTTGGTAAAGATTTTCTCCAATGGGCTGTCTGTTCTGATGGTTATTTCCTTTGCTGTACAAAAACATTTTGCTCTCCTGTAGTCCCATCTGCTGATGCTTGGGTTGGTGCCTGTACTGTTGGTGTTCAATTTAAAAAGGCATTGCCTATCACAGTATCTTGAAGGTATCCCTTGTGTAGTTTTCTAATAGTTTCATGTTTTGAATTAAGGCCTTTTCTCCATTTTGAACTGTCTTTTGTATAAGATGAAAGATATAAATCCAATTTCACCTTCTTCGGGCAGAAACCTAGGCTTGTCAACACCATTTCTTGGTAGACTATCTTTCTTTTTTCCTCCAAATTGTGGTTTTGCCTTCATTTTCAAGAATTGAGTGGATATAGCTTTGCCATTTTATTGCTGATTCATCTAGTCTATCCCATTGCTCATCCTATTTTTATGCCAATATTAGTCTGTCATCATCACTATAGTTCCATGTATAATTTGAACTCGAGTATTATAATTCCTCAAGCTATGTTCTTAACGCTGATTGCATTGGCTATTCCTGGTCATTTGTGTTTTCATGTGAATTCTTATATTATTTTTTTCTAAACCTATGAAATATTACATGAGAAACTTGATAGGTATAGCATTAATTGTATGCATTTAATTTTGGTAATATAGACCTTTTTACAATATTAATTCTGTCTGTTGAAGAATATAGACTATTTTTTCATTGTCTAGTGTCTTTGTAATATCTGTCCTCAACATCTTGAAATTATTATTGTAGGTGATTCTTAGTTCTGTAGTTTAATGTATTCCTAAGTGTTAAGTTTTGGGGGAATTTCTCTTGAATGGAACATTTTTCCTAATTTTTTCTTAGGGAGCAGACTATTCTAATAAATGAAGGGTACTGGATTTTAAAAAAGAATCACTGATTTTTACATTCTGCATTTTACTATGTCTTCATTAAATCCAAGAGTTTTCTTGACGACTCAGTGGTGTCAACAGTGTATTTTATAAGCAAGCACCATATCATCTGCAGACAGAGATAGCTTTACTTCCTCCTCTCCTATTATCCTATTTGTCTCTTTCTCTTCTCTAATTTCTATAACTAAGGCTTCAAGGACTGTATCAAATAAGAGAGGCTGTCCTCATCTGATTTTAGAAGAAATGCTTCTAGTTTGTTCATTTTAATGTAATGTTGGCTATAGATTTATTATAAATACTCTTTTTTGTTTTGATGTATGCTCCATTGTCCTTTATAGGGCTACTGTGGCTGTAATGAAAGGAAACACCATGACCATAGCAACTTGGGGAGAAAGAGCTTATTGGGCTTATGTTCCTCATCACTGTTCATCATTGAAGAAGTCAGGACAAGAACAAGGCAGGAGGCTGGAGGCAGGGGCTGATGCAGAGGCCATGGAGGGTGCTGCTTACTGGCATGCTCCTCGTGGCTTGTTCAGCCTGCTTTCTTACAAAATCCAGGACAGGTACCCCAGGGATGATACCACGCACCATGAGTTTGGGCCTCCCACATCAATCACTAGCTAAGAAAATGCCTCCAGCCCCATCTCATGGAGGCATTTTCTCAATTGAGACTTCATCCTTTCAGATGACCTTACCTTGTATTGTTGGCATAACACTAGCTAGCATGTCTATCTGTTCCTAAAGTCTCCAGAACTTTTATCATGAAGGCATGTTGGACTTTTCAAATGCCTTTTCATTATCAATTACAATAATCATGTGGTTTCTGTACTTGAGTTTGTTCATAAGGTGTATAGTGTATGTGTGTGTGTGTAATTATGCATACCTTATATGTATGCATATGTATATATTTATAATGTTTTAGCATATTATTTATGTATATTAAACCAACCCTGCCTTTCTTAGATAAAGTCTACCATGGTCTTAGTCATAACGTATAATCTTTAAATATGTTAATGAATTCAGTTTGTATGTAATTTGTTAAGAATTTTGCATCTATGTTTCTCAAAGAAATTGTTCTGTAGTTCTCTCTCTCACTCTCTCCTCCATCCCCCTCCCTCCCTTTATTTGTAGTGGCTTTAACTAGCTTTGGCATCAAGATGTCACTGGCTTTATAGAAGGAATGTAATAGAGTTCCTTCACTTTCTATTTTATGGAAGAGGGTAAAAAATTAATATGAGGTCTTCTTTAAAAGTTTGATAAAATTTGGCAGAGACTCTGTCTTTTCCTGGGCTTTCCTTCAAGGAGAGGCTTTTAATAACAGGTTCAGTCTCATTGCTTGTAATGGTCTGTTTAAGCTGTTTATATCTTAAGGGCTTAATTTCGGTAGGCAATATGGTTTTAGAGATTCTTTTAGTTCTTCTCAGATATCCAGCTCTTCAGAGCGTTTGTGTTCATAGTAACTTATAATGATCTTATGGGTATCATGGGAGTCAGTTATACTGGAACTCTTTTGATGTCTAATTTTATTAATTTGCATCTTCTTCCTCTTATTGTCAGATCAGCTAATATTCATCAAGGTCAGTTTTACAGAGAGATGGCTCATCTCTCAGGAGCACTTACTGTGTATGCAGAAGACCAGAGTTCTACTTTGTGCACCCATGTTGCGTGGCAACTTCAGCTACTAGATATCCAACTCCCTCCTCTGGCCTAGGTGTGCATGTGCTACACAAAAGCACATATGGGAACATATATATATACACACATACAAAGTATAAATAAATATTTTTAAGAGTTTAAATACCACAAGTATTCAGATTGTTGAATGTGACCGAGTGAACATATGTAAGGTGAATGTTTATGTGTCCAGCATATAACACCTGACGAAGAAGTAATGAGTAATTACTGCTAAATTCAGATTCTCCCCCTATGTAGCATCTTATACACTGCCATAGATTTGTCTATTAGTCTACAATCATCTATTTGTCTATTCTCAATGGAAACTATCTGTCTGTATAGGTCACCTATTTACCTCTGACAAAAGCACCTTAAGGAGGGAAGGGTCTTTTTGGCTCACAGTTCAAGGGGTGCAGTCCCACACAATGGGAAAAAGTGGCACCTTATACAATGGTGACTTATACCACGAGGCAGCTGGGCATAGTAGGTCTACAGTCAGGAAGGAGAGAGAGCTGAATACTGGTTCTCAGTTCCCTCATTCTTTTTTTTTTAATCATTTCAAGCCCACCCTAGCCCACAGGAATGTGATGCCTACACTCGGGGTGTTTGGATTTTTGAATGTGAATGGTTTCATGGGCTCAGGTGTGTGAATGCTTACTTTGTAGTTAGTGGTATTGTTGGGAAAGAATTGGGCGGTATGCTATAATGGTGGAGCTGTGGGGTGTTTTCAGAGAAGGTGTTTCATTGAAAGTAAGCTTCAAGATTTGGAAGCCCATCCATCAAGTTGGCATTCTCCCTCTCCCTGCCCCTCCCCCTCCTCCTCCCCTTCTCTCTCCCTTGTACTTGTGAATAAGGTGTAAGCTCTCGACCTCTGCTTCATACAGTCCTGCTTGCCTGCTGTCATACAGTCCATCATGGTGGCCATGGGCTCTGCTATGCTCTGGAACCAGGAGCCCCAAATTAAATGCTTTGTTCATGTTCTTTTATCATGGCAATTGAAAACTGAAACAGAGTGAGTCTTCCTTCTTTGGGTAACCTAGTCTAGAGACTCCCTTATAGACCTTCCCAGGGGATTATCTCCTGAGTCATTCTGATTCTTTCAAGTTGAAATTAAGTATTAGCAATCATACTTGACAAACTGATTCAGCATATTTTCACTGTTACTTTTATGTGGCATTAAAACTAGTGAGTGCAGGAGAAAAACACTTTAAATTTCATATTTACTATATAAAGGTAATATTAAATTAATGTTTCTTTTAATTATAAATATATGTACCAGCATAAAATTAATATAATTGTATATAATTGTGGGTGTAATTTATAATAGAATTACCAAGTTAATGAAATAAGAAAAAAATGAAAAATTTTCCCTCTTCTCCATTAAATCACAATATTAGCAGAGAGATTTTGTTCTGTGTTATACTTTTTGCTGTGTGTGTCTTTTTCTTAACTTGTAAGCAGATAGACTGATAATAGGTACAGGTACCTGAATAAGAATTTTCATACCTCAGAACTTTACTATTTCATCATAAGAAATCACTGCAATCATGCATATTTAGATACACAGCTCTAATGTATTGCCTGAGTAATAGCTGTCAGGGATATGTCATTGTGCTACTCTATAGCTGAACCTTTAGCTTGCTGCAATTAGTCATTGTGTTTTGGTTTCTGTGTTGTGTTCTACTAGAAGGTCCATACACGGCAAGTAGTATAAGTCATACATCCATTTGTTCTTGTTCTATATATAATACATGCAAATATGTCACATGTCCAGGAGAGTCTATGTCAGTTGACCTCATCTATAGCCCAGGGTTGCTTGAGCTCTGCAGGTTGAGCAGAACATGCCTGTACTCTTGTTTTGAGATGTTTTCTATTCAAAATCTCATTGTAGTCTCTTCTCAGGAGTAATACTGTGGACTATGCCACATAGTAAACAAAGAACAGTACTGTATTAGGTACTTTTCGCCATGACATACCCAACAAGAAGCAACTTAAGGAGGAAGGCTTTGTGTTTGCCCACAGTTACATCATGCATAGTCAAGAAGCACGGAGGTAAAGACTGGCGCTCAACTCAGTTTCTCTGTTCTGCCCAGTCCAGAACCCCAGCCTAGGAAACAGTCCTGTACACATTCATGGTGGCTCTTCCCTAGTTGATTAGAACAATACAGACATTTCCTCACAGACATGTCCAATGGTTTGTCTCCTAGGTGATTATAGATCCCGCTGAGTTGGCAATCAGAATGAACATGACAGACCCCAACAGGCCTTCATGCACACATAGCTCTCTAGATCACTACTTCCCAATGGGTGTGTAAGGATCCCTGCCTCTTCCCCTCGCCCAGTGGCCTGGCTTCCACTCCATTCATGATAGAAGCGTATTTGTGAATAAGGAAGGTTTTTGTCTGCACACAGAGAAGTCAGAGCGGATGTAATTTTTCTCTTTGCTAATTCAGTCTTAATTCATGAGTGGTGGTTCTGTTGATCATGCATGACTGAGACTCAATAACATTTTCAATAAACTCTGTTGTAGTCATTGTGACACTTGTCATTATCTGTCCTACAGACTTCTCAGCCTTGACTCCTAATTATAGTGTCCTGGCCACTCATCGTTCCTAATTCATAATGTCAAGACGTGTTTGGATTTAATAGATTAAGCCATCAGGAGAAGACTTGAGATCAAAAGTCAAATGGTTAAGTGTTTTTAAAGGTCGTTTTTGCACATCACTGAACAAAGTGGGGAAACTGGTCAGAATTCTTTCTTTGTGGTGTAATAGTACTCTTCAAAGGACATAATTGTTTAAAATATAAAAACTAACTGATAACCAGTGTGTGCGTGCACTGACCCTGCCTACTACCCAGTTTAGTTTAATTAAAATTCCTAAAAACAAATTTTCAGAAATGCAAATATTGCGCCTGTAGTAGACAGGAGTGGGACGCAATTATCCTTGGGTTCTGACGTCAGCAGCACCTCCAGGGTCAGATGTCATCACCACCTCCAGGGTCAGATGTCAGCACCACCTTCAGGGTCTGATGGCATATCACCTCCTGTTGCTTCAGTTCTGTCTTGCCACACAGGCAAACTAACTGAACTTCCTTTCTCTCACTCTTCTTCACCTCCTTGCTTTTCTTTCACCTCCTTTCTCTCCCTATTTTTCCATATCTGAATCTGTCCTGCTCAATTCTCTCTCTGGTAACATTGTAGTTCCCTGGGCTGTGTGAGGGAACCTGCAAGAAACAGGTACTCAAGAGAGACATTTGAACATTTTCCTTAGCCATCTTGGCATGGGGGATACTTGACTTGGAGTTGTACATTCTAGAACTGAGAAGTGAGATTTTAATGAGGAAGAGCGATCAGTAGCTTATGAGTCTCAAGCTGAGAGAGGGAAAGCCCCATTGTGGAGCTTCATCGACAGGTCCTCAGTTAAAAAGAATTGTTTTCGTGGTTCCAACGTATGTCCACCTTAACATTTCTTAGCTTGCGGATTTATTCTGAGTTTTTAGGTGTTTTTTGTGTTTGTTAGTTTTGTTTTACTGTTTGTTCGAGACAGAATCTCTGCAGTACAGGATAGCTGTGAACTCCCTGGGACTTTCTGCCTCAGCCTCCCAAGAGCTGGTGTTCTAGCAGTGAGTCACCACGATCTGCTATTGTCTTTTATTACTTTCTATATTAGCTCTTCTTATTAAAGAGATTCATTGTGGTGGTTCCGTAGATGCTTACAGCTCTCACTTACCAAGTCCAGCCTCCGTCTATCTACTGTCCTCCCTCCCATACACCCATCACAGCCTCAGTTCATCACTGTCATACCTTCTAGTCCTCGTATGTCAGATTCACATGTATGAGAAAACAGGTAACAGGCATGTTCTATGCCTGACTTGTTTCACTTCATACACTGCCCTCTAATTTTACCCATGTGCTTCAGATGAGAGGAATCCATTCTGCTTTCAGACTGCATAGCTTTCCATGGTGGATTATATCACACACTTTCTTTATCCATTCAACTAACAGGTACATTGATTCCCTCTCCTAGCAATGGTGAGGCCCATGGGCATGCCGGTACCTTTGTAATGTGCTGTCCTTGTTTCCTTGTACATATGCCTAGATGTGGGCTAGCAGGCAATTTAGAAAATTATTGTGTTTTTATTTGGGGAATGTAAAATATTTGTTATTCGTGTGGTATAATGTATGTGTGTATCTCTGTGTGTGTGTCTGTGTATGTGTGTGCACACACATTCACGCACGCGTGTGCACACGCATAACATTCCTGTGTAAATCAAGGACAGTTTTAGAACCATTTGGGTTGCAAAAATCAAACTATGAATGTCAAGCCTGGCAGAAAGTGCCTTCACCTGCTGATCCATCTTCTGATTCCTGCTTTTGGTTTTTGAAGTAACCTCTAGTGAGATGGCTAACTTTCTCTGTCAACTCGACAAAATCTAGAATCATCTGGCACTTTGGAGCTTAAAGAAGCATTGTTTAAATATTGCCTTGTGAACATGTCTATGAAAGTCTTGATGACATTAACTTTTATGGGAAGTTCCACTCATTGTGTGTGCTCTTTACCACTGAGCCATCTCTACAGCCGGAACCTGCCTGTATCTAAATGAAACATATTCTCTAAGTAAAAGATACAGACTGGCAGTATGGATAAAGACAAAAAGAAGGAAAACAAAACTATGGCAATGATTTTCTAAGCAAGTGGAAACCCAGATTAGTAGTAATCAACCTACTTATATCATATTTTCTGACAAATGAGGGAGGAAAGGATGCCTGTCACTCACTATACAGTCATTGAGTGGTCACTTCAACAAGGAAATTCAGTGGTAGACCATAGACAGCTAACAGCAGAAAACACAACTAAATGTATTCTAAGGCACATTTGGCAGGAATAGAATAGGTTGTTACAGCCCTCATTGGTTAGAGTATAGCCTGCTCCTTTCTTATGGCTGTGATAAGATACTCCAACCCCTCCCCAGTCCCAAAAATACTTAATAGAAAAGGGTTTATTTGGCTAATAATAATAACTTGCAGATCATAATGGCAGAAAAGTCACAGCCATGGGAACTTGAAGCAGTTGGACATATCTCATCAACTAGAGTCAAGAGTCACACACATTCGTGCAATCAATGACTGCCTCTACTTAGTCCCTGTCTCCACCTATACAGTCCTATATTCCACCTATATTGCTCTGACTGCTCTTCCAGAGGTCCTGAGTTCAATTCCCACCAACCACATGGCGTCTTACAAGCATTTGCAATGGGATCCGATGCCACATTCTGGTGTGTCTGAAGACATCAACAGTGTGTGTGTGTGTGTGTGTGTGGGGGGGGGGGAATTTTAAAAAAGACACAGGCATGTTTTTGTTAGTTTAAAATAACATACTCCTGGAATTTTTTATTTTGCTTTATTATCATGGATATTCTTTTTTTCATCTTCTCTTTCAGCTCATATCTGTGATTTGATAGTGACTTAGTTTCATTTCTGTTACTGTGATAAAGCACCCTGTCCCAAAGGAAAGGGTTTATTTGCCTTAAAATTTCCAGTTAGCGTCCATCATTAAGAACATTTTAGTCAAGGTAGGAACTCAGGCTAGTCACAGAATATCTACAGTCAAGAGCAGAGCAAAAGAATGCACCCAAGTTTCCTACTTGCTTGCTCAACAAGCTTCTTGTACTCACACAGTTCGGGGCTCAGTGCATAAGACAATGCCACCCACATCTAGGGTGGTTCTTTCCATCCCAATTAATGTTGTGGTTTAAGTGGGAATGAGGTCTCCATAGAGTTATGTCTTTTAATGTTTGGTTTCCAGTTGGCCTTGTTGCTTGAAAGATGTATCACCCAGCATGTGCTTTGAGGTTTCAAAAGCCCACACCAGGTCCAGGCTCTTTCTCTCTGCCTCCTGCTTCTGGATTAGATGTAATTCCTCTACTATTACACCAGCACAGTGCCTGCCTGCTGGCCAGCCGGCCAGCCAGCCTGCCATCCTCTCTGTCATGATAATCGCAGACTTACTTTCTAAAACAGTAAGCCAGTCCTCAAATTAAATGCTTTCTTTTATAAATTGCCTTAGTCGTCTTGTCTCATCAAGCAATCAAGACAATCCCCCACAACATGTTCAAAGCCTAATCTAGATCATTCCTCTATTTGAAGCTTATCCTCAGGTAGTTATAGATTGTGGTGAATCAATAATTAAAAGCTAACCAGAAGAGATGGTTTAGTGAATGGATAAAGTTTGGTAAATCCGTGTACCTTTGCTTTGGTAAGATTAAGATTTTTCTCTGGTTTCCATGACTATAACCTGTAGTTATTTTTCCTTCATTTCTGGAGATCAGATTCCTGTAACCATTATCTGTCAGGCTGGTGTGGGAGTCAGTGATTCTCTCAGGGTTTTGTCTTTGTTTTCTTACTTGGCTTGGCAAGTCTTCCTCTCCACTTCAAGAGGATAGCCTTGCTGAGAGAAGAATCCCTGGCTGGCCTTGTCTTAACTTTGTTTTCTATTCAGCATTTAGAAGTCATTCCATTCCCTCCTGCCCTATGAGGTTTATGCTGAGAAATCTCTTGTTAGTCTAATGGGACACCCTTCTTGGTGACTTGCAACTATTTTCTTGCAGACTAGGGATTTCATTCTTTCTCTTGTGCTGTCAAAATCAAGCTGTGCTGAGCTGTAGTGAAGAACGTTTAAGGTCATGTCTGGATTCCTGTCATCAGTGTTCTCTACATGGCTGTCCACATCTGTGCCAAGATTAGGGCACTTCTATTACTATCTAGTGAGCAAGCTTACTAGATCAGTAGAGATATACCCTTCTGCTTGGAGTGTTAAGGAAATGTGGAACATTTGGAAACCAAAGGCATGAAGGGCTACAAAGCAAGACCCTGGCTCCAAAACCAACCAACCAACCAACCCACCAACCAAAAAAGGTAAAAGGAAAGGAAGAAAGGAAAATCTAAACGTTTTGTTTAATGATATCCAGGGTCTTTAAATGGTCTTTTCCTTGTTTATCTGTTGGTCCTCTGTTGTTTTCCTTTTTCCTGTGTGTGTGTGTGTGTGTGTGTGTGTGTGTGTGTGTGTGTGTGTGTGTGTAGAGAGAGAGAGAGAGAGACAGACAGACAGACAGACAGACAGACAGACAGAGACAGAGAGAGAGAGAAAGACAGAGAGAGAGAGAGAGAGAATATAAGAATCTTCACGCTTGACTTCGTACTTGCTTGTGATGTTCCAAAACACCAGTCTTCCAGATTGAATATGCTTGGTTTGGACTCGTTGCAACTTTCAAATATACATTTCATGTATCTTACTTAACTTTCTCTAAGATATCTGTTTGGTTCTTTTACAAAATAACTGTCCACTGAATTTCTTTTTCCTGCCCTGGAATGACTGGCTGTTTATTTGTGTTCTCTTGGATTGTACTGAGCTTCTGCAATACTCATGCTTTTTTAAATTAATTATTTTATTTTATTTACATTTCAAATGTTGTCCCTTTTCCTGGTCTCTCCTCCATTAACCCTCCTCCCCTTTGCCTCAGTCCTGCCTCAAGCCTCTAACAGCTCTCTTCTCTGGGGAATTAAGCCTCCACCAGATCAAGTGCTTCCCATCTCACTGATGCCAGACAAGGCAGTCCTCTGCGACATATGTAGCAGGAGCCATGGAGCAGCCCATGTCTACTCTTTGGTTGGTGGCTTTGTCCCTGGGAGATCTGAGGGGTCCAGTTAGTTGATACTGTTGTTCTTCCTCTGGTGTTGTAATCCCCTTCACTTCCTTCAGTCCTTCCCCTAACTCTTCCAATGGGCTCAGTCCAATGGCTGACTGTCTTAGTCAGGTGCTGAGAGAGCCTCTTAGAGGACAGCCAAACCAGGCTCTTGTCTGCAAACACATCTTGGCATCAGCAATAGTGTCAGGGTTTGGTGTCTGTGGATAGGATGGATCCCATGGTGGGGCAGTTTCTGAATGGCATTTTCATTAGTGTCTAATCCAATTTTTGTCTTTGCATTTCCTTTAGACAGGAACAATTCTGGGTTAAAAATTGTGAGATTGGTGGGTGGCCCCATCCTATAACTGGGGCCCCTGTCTATTCATTGGAGTTGGTTCGACAGGTTCTACGTCCCCTCTGTTGGGCATTTCAGCTAATGCCATCCCCATTGGGTCCTGAGAGCCTCTGGCATCCCTGGCATCTGGGACACTTTCTTTCAGTGTTTGGATTCAAGTCAGAACAGAGGTGTCCCTGTCATTCATGTAACTGTGCCTGCAATGTTATAATTCTTGGGACAAAACTGTGAATAGGCAGATAGTGTGTTGCCTCCTAAAACATTCAAGAGACTAAGCTGGCAATGTATCTGAACTGCTAAGGGACTTTAGCAAAATGGCCAAACATAAGGTTAACTTTCTAAAATCAATAGCATTTTCTCATGATGTCTTATGCCTATGGCTAGGCAATAAGTTAATTCCCGAAGAAATAGTTCCCAATGAAACACTGAATTTGAGAGTTCCCTGAACAGAGCACATATTGTTAGTGAGTCAGCTTTAATTGTTTCTTTGTGTGTATGTATATGTGTGTGGGAGGGGGGGTGCATGCTCAGGCATGTATATGTGTTAGAGGGAACACACATGAATTCATACAGAAGCCAGAGTACAACCTGTGACATCATTTGTCAAGAGCTATATCTTTTTGTTTGTTGGTTGGTTTGTTTGTTTGGCCCTTACAGGCTCAGGGCTCTCTGATTACGTCAGTTTGTCTGGTCATTGACAAGCAGGAATCTGTGTGTATCCTTTCCAGCACTGGGTTTACAAGTACACACTAATATATCTAGTGTTTTTTTAATGTGGTCGCTGAGAATGAAATTCAGGCTCTTATACATATAAGGAAGGTACTCTATTGACTAAGCCATCTTGCCAGCCCTGAGAAGATGAATAGACTACATAGTGTCTTACAAGTTATATAGGAACTTCTATGGCTAAAGATCTTATGATAGCATACTCATCCTTCAGTATCCACATGAATTGGTTCTAGAACCCTACAATCAGGAATTACCTATCTCTTCTATAAAAATGACAGGATTTGTGTATGATCTATGCATGTCCCTAAAATTAATATTTTAAAACAAATGATTACAGTTATCAAACAAAGCTGTCCATATTTACTAAGTGAAACATGCTGTAGGCGTCTCCTGCTGTTTAGGAATATTTTATGCATATCCTCAAATCCCTGTCCTATTTTTCCAACAGACTTTAGAAGCCTGTGTGTCTCGATTAATAGATTTTCTTTATATTTTTCTACATCTGAGAAGAGCCTCAAGTTGCACAGCCTCAGACCTCATCTCAAGGCTGCCAGTAGGGAAGGAATCTCCGTTTATTTCTGAGGAGTGTACCTCAAGTCATCCCTAGGGGGACTTGATTTGGACTGGGCCTCTTCTCATAACTTTCCTCATTTCTCTTTTTCCTCCTGAGAATCCCTACTCATAAATCACTTCTACGCATATCTCTATTTTATCCTCTGCTTCTGGCAAATCCAGCTTTATAGCTGATGTCCTTTAAAAATTACAAAGTTGAGAGTTGGGGAGCTGCTCAGTGGATAAATTGTTTGCTGCATAGACATGAGAACCTAAGACCAGACCCCAGCATCCATGTAAAAGCCAGGCATGGCAGCTCATGCTTGCAGACCTAGCCCTGAGGGATGAAGCTGGAGGGATGCGAAAGGCTGCACTTGCCAGTCGGTACATGCAAATTGATGGGGTCTTGGCTCAGTAAGAGTCCCTGTCACAGAGAATAAAGTAGAGTGCAATGAAGATACTTTAGGTCTTATCTGACCTCTACGTGTGCATACAAAGGCAAAAAAAAAAAAAAAAAAAAAAGCACCTGCTTACACATGTTCAAATACATACATGGAGTCAACAAATAAAATAATATTATAAAGTGTATGCGTGGGCATTTCAGAACACTAGAAACTCTCATGGGATATGGGAACATACTACAGGCCCTACCTCTCAGAAATAATGATACCACTGGATGTTGGTATATGCCTCTTTCTATATTCTAAACTTTCGAAAATCTAATTAAACAAGAATAAGCGTCTGTTAATTATTTTTTCTTCATGTATGAAAATTTTCTTGGCATTTTCCTATGTGTAGTTCTAAGCTGTGGAGTGGCAAGGACTCCCCTGTTAATGGAGAAAGATGGCATTGAAATGAACATGAAACTCTACATCCATGTTGCAGGAGGGGGATCTTAATTATGGGAATGTATGTAGCATGAATTTATTATTAGACTCGGATGTTGCGCAGGAAAACATTAATAATTCACTGCATAGTCATACCTGATTTGGTTAAACGTACCATAATTTATTTAGCCATTCATTTCCCTGTTATTTTAGATTTAGACTGTTTCCATTACTGTCATTTAGACAAATTATATAAAGCAGGTTCCCAAAATTATTTAAGGTGGCTTAACTCATTCTTCTGCCTGAATTGTCATTCCTGATTAATGACATCAGATTTTACCAGCTGTACCATGGCTATAACCTCACAGGCTGATTCTTCAGTGAGCTGTCCTCTTATGAACTGTGATACCACCCCATGAGCAGTCTCCTATCAACATACTTTGCTAACCCATCCCCTGTTCTTCAACTTTCCTGATAGGGTTTAAGCAAAGGCCTGTATCATCTTTCTCTTACTATGCTAAAATAGTACAGCAAAAACAATTTAAGGAGAAAGGGTCTATTTTCTCCCACAATTCGGGGGCTATCCCATCATTGTCATGGCAACAAGAGCCTGAGGTCATAATGCATCTACAGCCAGGAATCAGAGAAGGTGAGTCTGATGCTATGCACTGCTCTGCTCGCCTTTCTCTGTTTTCTACAGTCCAGTTCCTGGTCAGGAATGACCCTGTCCACAATTGAAATGTGTCTTCCTACATCATTTAACATAGTCAAGCTCATTGCCCACACGCATGCCCGGAGGACCATCTCCCCGGTGACTTGAGATCCTATCAAGATGGCCATGAGAACTGACCATCTTAACCACTTCAGTGAAAGTGACTGACTTGTGTATCAAGAATCTCCTCCTGTGTTATGTTACTATGCCCCTGGCTCCCACCCACCTCTCCTAAGTAACAGCTTTTTTTTTTCTTTTTCTTTTTTTCAGAGCTGGGGACCGAACCCAGGGCCTTGCGCTTGCTAGGCAAGCGCTCTACCACTGAGCTAAATCCCCAACTCCTAAGTAACAGCTTTGAACCAGATCACACCACCCTTTCATACCTATTTGATTTCGTGCCTACACATTATTATTTTTTTATTCCTAGAAATAAAGCCTAAAATATATTCTCCTTCCAAAACAAGCTCTGGCCCACTAGATCTTCTTGAATAGGGTCATAGGATAGAATCCTATGAAAAGATTCCTCTTTTCTATAGCATTCTTCTTTAAAGATTTATTTTCATTATTTCTAAATATGTGTTTCTATGTGCGTGGACTTGTGTACATGAAGGGGCTTCTTACCAAGACCTGAGTTGCAGCCAGTACTGATCCTTTTGAAGTGGGTGCTAGGAACGGTACACCAGCCTTCTGCCAGAGTAGAACATGTTATTAGTGGCTGCGGCATCTCTCCAGCCTCTCTGCTCTGTATCTTCAAGCCACTCGTGGATGAACTCCTGCCTTAAAATCTGCTGAAAGTCTGAGCTGCATCAGTTTTTTATGCAGTTTCATTGGCATGCTGCGTTACTGCATACTTCTTGAGACAGCTCCCTTCATAGATGACTACAGTCAGTCAAAGCTCTCTGCATATTTATATATCACCTAAAGTAACTCTGACAGGAAACCTTCAATCAAGCCAACCTAAATCTCAGCAGAGGTGGGGTGGGTGATTTCCAGGCCCCACCATTTGCTGAGGATGTTAGCAGTGGGGAATTTCCGGGGAAGGGAGAATTGATCCCTTTTTGGAGGATGTGGCCATTGGTAAGTTTCCTATATTCCAGTGGATGCCAAATTACTGTCATATACATGAACAATATTAGTTACACTTAGTGAGCTAACTAACCAAATGAATGAGTGAATGAATAGATAGATAGATAGATAGATAGATAGATAGATAGATAGATAGATAGATAGATAGATAAATGGGAATTTGGGAGTATGGGGGAGTTAAAGAGTAGATATGATCATATTTCATTATATAAATATATGAAACTTTCAAAATAAGAAAGTTTTTTTCCAAAGAGAAAGAATTTTAGAACTACAGAGCCATGTTTTTCAAAATCCCCATGGAGGCCCAGTTCCTAGATATCTACCTTCAGGGAACTAAAGCCAGAAGCAATTATGGTTTTTTTCCTGAATCAATCCCTTGTGGCCAGAGACAAGCCAGGTACTCATTGATTTAGCCCTGAGCATGTTAACCAACTCCAGTGACAAGAGGAATGGCATTGCCCTAATTAGATAAGACAAAACTAGAACAGCTGGCTGCCAGGAGGAGACCAGTGCTGGCGTGGGCTAGGACCTCAGATGCCCACGGCATTCTCCTCCATCTTTAGAAATGGCTGACCACATCAGGTATGACTCCTTTCTTATGGGTGAGAGAGGCATGGCTAACACCAACTAGATTTAACTGCCTGGCTCGTCATTTAATGA
The DNA here is from genome assembly GCF_021556685.1 of Rattus norvegicus. Classification (NCBI taxonomy): domain Eukaryota; kingdom Metazoa; phylum Chordata; class Mammalia; order Rodentia; family Muridae; genus Rattus; species Rattus norvegicus. Next base: position 40,194,498 of record NC_141546.1, on the reverse strand, counting down.
AGACAGGATGAATAGATTTTAATTATTTTCCGTTAAGTACAGTGGTACATGTCTGTGATCCCAGCTATTGGGAGGCTAAGTCAAGACAATGAGTTTGAAACCAGCCTAATAAATATTGAAGACTGTTCCTTAAAAAGAAAAAGTCATTTTTCTTCTAACTTTGATTTTTGAGGATTGAGTTTGGATCATTATTGAACTTTTAAAGACTATCTTTTGGGCACTGTTGGTAGTCGCACTTGCTGTCCAATCAAGAGGACCTGAGCTTGGATGCCCAGCATGTATATATCAAACCACCTTGAGGTCATGCAAGCCTGTAAGAAGACTGTGTTGGGAGATGAGGGCAAGAGGGTTACTGGGGCTTGCAGGCTGGTAGCATAGCTCTGGATTCAGTGAAAAACATTTCTAGGGAAAGAGTGAGGAGTGGTACAGAAGGACCCCTGACATCTCCTTTACCACCCCCCCCAAACACACACAAACAAACATATACATGCATATACCAGAGAGAGAGAGAGAGAGAGAGAGAGAGAGAGAGAGAGAGAGAACATCTTTTCTATATAGTGACTGTCACAGTTGGTATTACCCATAACTCATTGTAGTTGCTATCACCATAGTGACTTAGACTTTGCTCATGCTTGTTTCTAATGTTTTACAGTGAAGCAAATGTTGAGACTTTGGTAGACGTTGGTAAAGGGCAAATGCACCAACAGCTTCTGCCTGAAATTATAATTACTGTTTAATTCTGTCGTTAAGATAGGAGCAAATCATTCATTGTGTGCTGCATTTGAAATGCTTCTCTCAAAGATCTCAAAATTGAGACCCTGCGGAGAAGAGGCCAGGCTCCCTGGAGCCACAGTCTCCTTTCACGCTAATTTGCTAAGTGAATAGACACTCTGAGGATCTTGGGAAAATCTACATTGCTCTTCCAGTACTGAGCAGTGAATCTGAGCTATTGTCACAGCTTTCTTTGTCTTCCTTCTGAAAGTGCAATTTTTTTTTCTAGAAATACATTTAAGATTCAAACCTCCCCAAGCTTCTAGATACAATCACTATAATGAGGTTGGGCTCCCCGTGTATATGTAAATCTTAAATACCATTTTCCTGTCTTTAAATTATGGTGACAGAAAGAAAAACAACTCATACATTTTTGATCAGATCAACGTTATGCTTTTGGGTTGAAGAATTTTAATTGGGATTGAAACCATGCTGAAGGATTTTCTCTGTGCTTTTTGCGATGCTTCAGTCGACTAAATATTGCTCTTTAGATGCAGTTAAAGGCACTTAGCACTAATCCCAGAGGAGATGACATTTTGGCATTTGTTTTAAACTAAACTTGTGAAAATAATTGCCATTCGTATTCCTAACTCAGATTGGGTTCAGAAGCAGACTCACGGGATTCATTCCATCCCCATTTACTGAACATCCCATGTTAGCCACTATGCTAGGAGCAGAGAGTAGGTAAGAGAAGCAGATCCAGTTCCTGCCTTCCAGTGTCACATAGTGGGGGAAGCAGGTACATCCAAATTCCTGTCCTGTGGAACAGTTACAGATGAACAGATGTGTGACCTAATTTCCATGTGTCATTGAACTCATGGCTGAAACATAGAAACAGAAGATAGGGGTAACAGGATTGAGTCATGTCCATTTGTCTTTAGCTCTTTCTTCATTTCTTTTGATGCCCCATTTGGTTTACCCCCAACAGACAGCTGAGTACATTTCTACGAAGACTTGCTCAGAATGGCTGTTCTCCACAAGGAGGCAGGGAGCTGTCAATGTCTCCAGACCTTAACCGTAGTCTATGTTCTTGTACCCCTGAAAGAGTCACAGCAGTAAAGTGAGCAGTCAAGAGTTTAATTAGAGCAAACAAACAAAAACGCACTCTTTAGAACAAACCAGGTTCTGGAGGAGTGAAGTTCCCAGTACCCTATTAAGCAGCTCACAGCCACCTATAACTGCAGCTCCAGGGAATCTGATTCACTCTTCTTGCCCCTAAGAGAACCAACATACTTGGTCACTTGCCCCCACATAGAAGCGCACACACACACACACACACACACACACACACACACACACACACACACACACTTTTGAAAGGGAAAAGAGCTGACCAAATCAAGGAGCAAATCCTCCAATCCTCCAGCCTGACAGGCAGAAAGACTAATATGTCACCTCCATGTGCCCTATTTTTTCAGTTCCTCCCCCAGGATACACACTTTCAGGAAAGGGTCCTGCTTTTTTCTCTGAAACCAAGAACCCAATCTTGGGGCCTGGGTAAAGTAAAAGACTATGTATAGGCAGGTTTGAATTCTCTGAAATTAGAAAGCTCACCAGGGGAAAGGGTGTGAACATTCTTCGTGCTCCACTAGCTAGGAAGTTCAGCAGTTGCTTTGAGCTGGCCCAACTAGAGACTCCTGATCTATTGTGCCTCCCATCTTGTTTGGAGGTAAAAAGGGGACAAGCTGGCCCACCTATTAGTCTTAATGTTCTAGTTAGGAAACCTGAAAGCCTCTTCCAGTCTTCTAGCATTAACTTTCTACCCAGTATGGCCTCACCACCACTACCAGTACCACCACTACTGATACTCTTTAAGATGTGAATTCTATGATTGTTCTGTTAATGTTTCCTGAAGAGATGGGAACACGTATCTATTCACTCCAGACATGGCACAAATGAAAGACAGAAGCAACAGTTCTACCACAGTGCACCTTGGTTGAACCAGTAAGTTTATTAGGACTCACTAGAACAGGAAAGGGGTTTCTTGCAAGATCCAGAAGCAACCACATCACCCAGTTTCACCCTATTGTGAATATTGACATCATGGAAGCTACATCATAGCATGTCTCTTTGAGCTAGCATTCAGGTGTACTCTAGCATCTCTCCGCTGGGGAGCTTGAAGCCTGCCCTCCCCGAAGGGAGAGTCCCATGACCCTCCTCTCCTTCCACTGGGAAATGTTAGGAGTCCAACACTTCCCATAGACCAGGCTAGTGCTGTCTTTTTCTGCTCAGCAGTGTTCTCTGGCCACCAGGTCATGGTAGTCTCTGCTACAGAATGGCAATGGGAGGATTGTATTTTGCCCTGGGGTGATGACAGTGCCTCAGGAGAGGGGAGACTGGAGAAAACTGTATCACGATTATATGTGAAAGAAGCACTTTGGTAGAAGAGGACTGGAAGCCCTTCCCCACCCAGCCTACATAGAACATGCATTTGAAAAGCCCACATCATGTAAACATGGGAGAAGAGGATGCTATTTAAATGATCTATGTGGGTTATGAGTCATCCTCATGGTCCAGAAATTTTGGGTACTGTCTCTCAGCCCACTTGCCCATTTACAGGGTACCTTGCCTTTCTTAATAAAGTTCTCCATTTCTGTTTCTAACTCTGTGTCCAAGTCCATGATCCAATTCTTTGTCTGTGAACACAAGAAGCTAGAAAGCTTAAGGTAGTGCCCCGGGACTAAGATCCATGCCTGTAGTAATAATAATACAACAAAGATATATACGCAATAGCTTCATAAAATATGTACCATAGCATATATTAACTCCTCTCTGAAAACTAAACTGTTTTCTGGCCCAAGATCAGACATAAGAAAAACAACTCCCCTAACTATCGATTCTGTGATGACTGCCTTCCATTTAGCAGCCGCTACTTTTGCAAGTTCGCTGTTACCTCAACCCTTCTGGTCAGTGCCAGGAACACCATTTTTTCTTTATAGCCATTGGCTCAGTTTAGGTTTTCAGTGAGTTATGAAGGTCATTGATTTGGACCATGGCCTGTATTAAAAAAAAATGGTCACATCCTCCTGTTCCTGGGATGATTGTCCAATTTCTTAAATTGCTTTTCACCTTGTACCAGTTCCTTGTCTCAGATTCGATGCTTGTGTCTCTGTTTTTAAACTCTTGAGTAATTTTTTTCTTAAAGTTGCCTAATATATACAGGTGAGGCATGACATTCCACATGGGAAAGTTTGTGAATACTAAACAAAGATCCCTTTGTGTGTGTGTGTGTGTGTGTGTGTGTGTGTGTGTGTGTGTGTGTGGTCTGGAGATTTATCTCAGGTCCTCATGCTTGCACAGGATTCTCTGACTAAGCTAGCTGCTCATCCCAGATCTATAGGTTTTAAAATAATAGAGAGGGGAAGGGTAATATTTGCCTTCTTTTTGAGTTTTAGCATGTACCTCACAGTACTAGGTATTGAGTACTTCATACGTTAATATCTACAGTGGGGGGGGGACTCAGTGAAACATTATGTGTGTGGGTACCATGTTATCCAGAGGATACCCAGAAGTAAGCATGGGAACCCCATCGATTAGGAATGTGCTGACTCTTTCCTGTAGACTGAACATGCACTGTCCTTTTCAACTCCATATGTTTATATGACTAGTAAAATTTAGTTTTGCTTAAATGTATTTTTAATTACAGCATATCCTTTTATCATTTTTCTCAAACAACTTCGAGCAAAACTATTATGTTCCAGTCAACCTTTTGCACCCATGTGTCTGAGCTTGACAGGCGCATCACAGTTGGGAAGGGGTAACTTTTGAGATAGAAGGTAGCAAGCCAAGTAATGTAAGGCGAACGCACTCTCAGACACCCACACACACTCTCAGACTACGCTATCTGACTCTGTTTTAGGAAGCGGGTCTCCTCCAGTGATCTTAGAACCAAGTATTCTGAACCTTGACCCCCGGGGCTGTTAATACCTTCTCAGAGTGCTTGAAAAGCACAGGGCAGGTTTGTATGCAGGCAAGACCCAAGTAGGCTGATGCCCATGAAGATGACTGGTCTTCATAACTCCAGCCTTGATAGTAAGGCATTTAGCAAAAGATGGGGCACCTTGTCCCAGAAATACACTGACCTGCCCCTCTTCCTGCTCTCACAAGGGCATTAACCCCCTCATAGTGGCTCAACCTGACTTCATCTAAGCCTACTTGCCTCCTGATGGTCTTGTGTTCAAGTCCATTCCCATGGGGAATTTGAACACATGGGGTTGGGAGCATGGGCCACAAACACTGAGTTGGAGAGCTCATATAACTAGCTCAGGAGTCAGCAAAAGGGAAGGAGGAATCAGCTGCCGCATACCAACCAGTTGAAATGCAGCTAAAGAGCCAGGATACGTGAGAGCAGTAGAAGGGCAGTGTTTTTCACATCCTATCCTCCAGTTGCCTAGGACCTTTGTAGTGACTCACCAAAATCTGCAAGATGCTACATAGTGAGCCAGTTACTAAATGGACACATTGTGAAGCCACCAATGAATAAATGGCTGAGTGCTCAGCAGGAAGTCCTCAACCTTCCCACAAGGCCCAGGGAGTACTGCAGGAGAGGGTTGGAAAGAATAGAAGATCCAGAGACTAGAGGGGAGTGGTGTGAAATGCTGTCTTCCGGATATGGCATGGCTGCTCACAACTGCTGTGGCTGTCTTCACAAGACTTGCTCATGTTTAAGTTTGTTAAATATTCCTGGAGAGGAGTTCCCAAGGTCTCTTCCCTAGCTGAAGTCATTGGTAGTCAATTACCCATGGCCCAGTGGATGACCCTATACTTATGCAGGTATGGGGGGGTAGGGAGGGAGGGAGGGAGGAAGGGAGGGAGAGAGGGAAGGAGGGAGAGGAGAAGAGAAAGGAAATAAGGAAGTTGGGAGGGAGATGTTTTGGTGGGGTTGGGGAAATAGAAAAGAAAGTAGAAAGGAAAATATAATCAAGATATATGGTGTCCATATATAAAATTTTCAACAATAAATTTTAAAAAATTAAAAGTTAATGAAAAAAAGTGGGAGCAGTGAGAGACATCAAAAAGAAGAGTAGTAAATACCACTAAGCCGAAGCCCCTCCTACAGTGCACAGGGTGGCTTGCCAAGCTTTAAGGCTAAGTTCCTCAGAGCTCTATCTTACCTGCTTCCAGGCCTTTGAGAGTTCCATTTCTCTCCCTCTGCCTCTCCTCTTCCTCCTCCTCCTTCTTCTCTTTTTCTCTTACTCCATATCCTTATCTCCTTCCCCCTCCTTCCCTTCTCTCTGTTTTTGGACAATGTTTCCTGTATAACCCACATTACCCTTGGCCTTATTATATACATTTCGAGCAGCCTTCAATTCTGAGTGATTATCTTGCCCCAACCCCTCAGTGCTAAGATTGAGCAGTATACCACCATTTACTGTTTAAAAGAACTTCCTTAAGCATCATTACTCTGAGTTTTATTAAATGTGCTCTCAAAGTGCTTTCCTGACTTTTAAACATAAATTATGTAGTATGAATATTTAAAATTTTTTGATAGTTCAGTCAAGCAAAACCAATGGAATCCAGCCAGTAACCACAGACTTGGGTATTCTGTACCAAAGAACCATAGCATTAAAGAAGTGTCTTGTGGATCCCCCTACCCCTGGCTTCCTTGCTTAGATTATTAGTTTGGATTCTATAACAAAATGAATATCGAGCATTTACTTCCCAGCCTTCTAGAACATGCTGCACCCAAGGTCACTATTCTATTAAGGGCCGTCTGCCTGGATTTCAATGGACTACCTTCTTGATATGCCCTCACATGACAAAAACAGTCTGGTCTTTTTTTTTCTATTATTATAAGGACATTAAACCCTTCATGACTTGACTTTATCCAAATTACCTCACCTTCAAGTTCGTTTGGGGATGGACACGTATGCAATGGGAGAGGAGCATAAACGTGTTCCATAGCAATTTCATTTTGAATCTCTCCATGTTTTCTCTCATCCTCAGCCTCAGGTCAGCAGCCCCCCAATCATCTGTTATCTGTGTCCCTGTGTTGTGGTAATGGCTTAAAACAACACCTATTGCAATGGTACAGGCTTCCTCCTGAGGGTTCAGTCACCTGAATGCTTCTGGAAGATGGTCCAGTAACATGTCAGATGTCCAGGCATGGCAACTGACAATTTGGAGTGACAGAGTCTCACAGTGGGTCATATCTGATCCCCCTTTCCCCTGTTGGCCTAGCCAACCTTCCTGTGGTAATCCCAAAGAGGCAGTGGAAAGGGCTGGAGGGAGAGAAAAGAGGGAGGAGAGGAAGGGAGGGGAGGGGAGGGGAGGGGAAAGAAGAGGAGACACAAGGTGAGACCGCATGAGCACATGAGCACTACGGCAGGAGTATTGAGCCTTGGAGCTATGACACAGTTCCCCCTGGTCTTTGTATTTGTCTAAGGACCATACAAACCCAGCTCAGAGCTGTGGGGTGAGAAGATAGATTATATATCAGGATGGGAAGATTGACTGAGTCACAGAAGGGAGGAGTATACATATATTAGGAAACATTTGTGACTACATTCTGTGTGTGTGTGTGTGTGTGTGTGTGTGAGAGAGAGAGAGAGAGAGAGAGAGAAGAGAGAATATGAGTGCAAGAACTTTTGGAGGCCAGAAGAGTGTGTTGAACTCCTGGAGCTGGCATTATAAGTAATTGTGAGTGATCAGCATAGGTGGTGGGAACTGAACTTGAGTCCTGTTCAAAGAGCAGTACGAGCTCTTAACTGCTGACTCATCTCTCTGTCCCTAAGTTCACTTCACTATGATGTCCTTTCTGGACTGTTGACACTACTGACATGTTTGAGGTTAATTTGTCCTAACTTGATTTTTAAATCTACTCATTTTCTCTCTTAACCAAATAATAATCACTTTGATTTTGCAATATGAATGTTAAAAATAGTGCGTTTGTGGCTGGGGAGATGGCTCAGCCAGCAAGAACTTGCCTTGCCACCATGAAGACCTAAGTCTGAAACCTAGCATCCAAACTTAAAAAGAAATGAAAGGAAAGGAAAGAAAGGAAGGGAAGGAGAGAAGGGGGGAGGGAGGGAGGGAGGAAAGGAGGGAGGAAGAGGTTAGGTGCATGATGGCATGCAGTTAGAGTCCTTCTGCCCTGCCAGGGGGGCAGAAGCAGGCAGAAATCTGGAGATTTCTGACCTGCCAGCATAGTCTACTTGTTGAGTTATAGGCCAATGAGAGACCCTGCCTAAAGAAAAAGGCAGACGAGGATCGATACCTGAATCTGTCCTCTGGTTTTTCTGTGCACAAAGGAAGATGACCGCATATATACACATACAGAAAGGGACAAGGTAGAAAGAGAGTTAATTTGTGTAAAACCTCTCCAAACTTGATTTCTTATCTACTTATTTGCCTGTTCCATGGAATAAAAGGGTAATAATCAGTTTCTTTTGTAATGTATACATTAAATCGAGCACATTCCTTTTTTTTTTTTTCATTTCAAATAAAATGCTCCAGCAAGAACAGGTAGGACTGCAGGATGCGAGTTTCATCCTAGAGGCTGAGCTTCACATCACACCTGACAGCCTGGTTTTGTCTGCTCTCCTAACCCCAACACTGTACCATTTGGCCACTTAGGAACTACCATTCAATTGCCTTTTCCAGGGTGCAAATGCCTGAAAAGCCAGCCTTGCTGAGGAAAAGATCTTCCGCTGCTAACTCATCCATCTTCCCAGACCATAAAGGGCATAAAACATTAATGAGGGTTAGATGTTAACATGGCCGCCTTGATCCTCCATTTGCCCAGTTGAGGTTTGCAGCAGCCAATAAATAATTGCAAAGCATCTGTAGGTGTGTTTGTCCTGGCTACTGTGTATCCTTCTGTTTATCACAAATGCTAATAGATGGAGATGCTCAAAGTCTGCTAAGTGCTCAAACTACCTATTGGTTAGGAGACAGGTAATCAATTAAGGAGCAGTATTAAGACATCAAGGTGCAAAGGAACAGCCAGTCATTACGTATTTTATTTTAAATTAGCATGTGCTTACATACATTTACCACTTGCTGGCCATTTTTCCAAAAATGTTGTGGGTAATTTATTAAATCCAGGTTTGGAAGATGGCTTAGTAGTTAAGAGCATAGACTGAAGAGATGGCTCAAGTTTAATTCCCAGTACCAAGGTCTGGCACTCACGATTGCCTAGACTCCAGTTTCATGGGATCTGATGCTCCCTTCTGCCCACTTTAGGTATCTGCATTCATGTTGATATACATACACAAAGATAAACACATACAGATGAATAGATTTAAAATAACTATTTCTCATTTAAAATTCTCGAGGTTCTGACAATAACAGTGAGATGGTATTATTATAACCAGTGTGCAAATGGAAACACTGACTCATGAGGAAGGAAAGTAGTATATTCAGGATCAGAGTTTGTACATGGTAAAGCTGAAATGAGTCCCCATGCATGCTGACCCCTTGAGTGCTATATCATAAGCCTAGCTTTGTGTACAGAACTCATCACTGTTATGGCTTTAAGAGTAGTGTAAGAATAAAAGAAATGCTGTTTGCCTTCAGATAGACACACACATTTTATACATGTGCTAGAGTTTGGATCTTCTGTGTTCCCCAAAACATATTGGAGGGGACATACCTGGAAGGGACTATTAAGAGGTACTAGGGCTGGGCAGACAACTATCAGTAAAGTGCTAGCTTTGTAAGCATGAGGATCCGAGTTCAATCCCAAGAACTCCCGTAGAAAAAGCCAAGTATGGTGGTATGATGCATGCTTGGAACCCTTGCTATAGGTGGTGACAAGTTTATTTCTGGGACTTCTGGCCAGCCAGCTTGAAGAACAACACCCAAGATTGATCTCTGACTACTACAGCATATGAACATAAACAGACAGGCAGGCAGGCAGGTAGACAGATAGACAAGCAGAAAGACAGACAGACAGGCAGGCAGACAAGTAGACTGGCAGATAGGAATTATAGTGCCTTTAAGATGACAACTTCTTAGCCATAAGGAGCATGCACTTGAAGGTGATGGTGGGACCTTGGTCCCTTCCACTTTTCCTCCTTTGCTCTCCTTAGGATGAAGTGGCCAGTTTTGTTTTGCCACATAGTTCCATGGTTATGTAACACCCCACCTTCCAGAGACCTAAAAGCAATGTGTCTGTCATATCATGGGCTAGTATGCCTCCCCCGAAGTCATGAGCCATAGTACAGCCTTTCTTTCCTTTTATGTGTATGCTGGTGTCTCTGCACATTTGTCTACAGGGGCCAGAGGTCAACCGTGGGTGTCTTTCCTTGGAGTGCTTTTTAGATAAGGTCTCTAACTGCAGGCAGTAGACTAGACTGGCTAGCCAACAAGTCCCAGGAATCTCCATCTCCTGGTACTGGGATTGCATGCACGTGATACCACACCAGGCTTTTTGATGTGGTTCTTAAGATAGCAGTCACACTTTATGCTTATACGACACTTTACTGACTGAGCCATCTTCCCAGCCCACATATAAACCTTTTCTAAGTTGATTGTCTATGGATTCTGTTACAGTAGCAAAAGCTAAAATGACCTGTGGCTTTAGCAAACAGTTCTCTAATCCTGGAGAACATTTGATGCAAGTGTAGCTTTATGCCTTCTCTGTGAGACAGGTTAGAGTAAGACAGAACACAAAAGTATCTGAGGAGTCCCACAGCTGGCTGTTAGTCAAAACAAGAAAGCAGAACGTGTATAGTTGGCAAACCTCGATTTTAGAGCTTGTGTGTTCATGCTCCTATGTGTGTGTGTTCATGTGTATGTGCAACAGAGAGAGAGAGAGACAGCCAAACAGACACACACACACACACACACACACACACACACACACACACACGGTGGGGGGAGGTGATACAGACAGACAGAGACAGAGAATTAGATGCCTGTGAATGTATGTGCTTGTGTATGGGCTATGCGACCACATGTGTCATTCCTCAGGTGCCAACTAATGTTGATTTTTTGCTTTTGTTTTTGTTTTGTTTTTGAAATGTGATTTTCTTGCTGAATGTAAATCTCCATGATCAAGCTGTAGGCTACATTAGCTGGCCAATGAGTTTCTCCCAGTGCTGGGATTGCAAAGACATGCCCCAAATCCCCACTGTGCCACTATTTCACCTGGGTTATGGGTTCAAACTCTGGTCGTTATGCTTGTATAGCAAGTCATTTACAGGCTGTGCTATCTCCCTGTCCTCACCTGTAAAAGTGACCTTTAGACTAGCAGTAGCCACTCCAAAAGAACAAGAAAGAGCTTCACATAGAAGGCATAGCCAGTCTCTGTGCAGATGGAGGACATAAGCCATGCACATCTGGATCAGATGTGCTGTCCCCTTCTTTGCTTTCATCAAAACTTCTTTTCTCTCTTAGCTTAAGAGGAAATCCACCCTGACCTGCTTCCTTTCTTAACTCTCCAGTGCAAAGTACCTTGAATATGTTAATGTTAATTCTTCAGTTGGAGTGGGGGGTTAGACCTCTGTCATTTCATGTGATCCAGCCTGATTTTACAACCTCCTAAGCCCCTCTGTCTAATACCCAAATAATCGCCACGATTAGTCAAATGAAATCCCCAACGTGTGTTTGAGGCTTTGAGATTAGATATCACTTAAACCTCCCATAATCTCATCCATGCCAAAGGATTAGCCTGGACTAGCTGTGAAGAATTGTCTTTTGCCAATTATGCCTGTTTGTATTCTATTGATCTGTGTTGATAAGAGGAAATTTCATATAATTTCAAAAGAATTAATGACATTTTAGGATTTGCTGGTCTGCGTTTAAAAGGTGACTCATCTCGTAGCATACAACACAAAGGGGGAAATCCTGTACCATTTTCTATTTCTTGAATCTTTAGGCAGGGAAACTTTTAAAAGCTTCAGTCTTTATAATCTGCCTTCCCTTCTAGTTGTCCAGCTACAACAAAACTTCCATCAACAATAGTCTTTTTGAGAGGTCAAAACTGTCTGCTGGGCTCACATTTCAGCACAAGAAAAATGAATCCATCTTTGATAGCCACTGCTGTTAGTAAATAAATAAATACGTAAATACATAAATGTCATTTTACCTGGATGGAATATAACATTTTTCTGCTTGTGCAAACTATCTCCTACAAGGCAAGGAACTATTAAGTTGCAGATGTCCCTAACAGGAGAAGCAGCTGATGTTGGTAGGGATTACCTTCCTGAGAGGCATATCTGGACATCCTGACCCCTGAACCCTTCAGGCCCTAGCTACTGGTTATGGGCCTGGCTGCTTAGTTTATTTATGTTTTTTTTAATCTCTTCTTCATGCTCAGACTACATGGGTTAAGTGCAGTTTAGATTTTCAGACTTCATGGGTTTTAGTTACTTTTCTTACAGCTATGACAAAAAGATAACCCTCACAATGCCTTCCTGAAGGGAGGGATATTTTGACATCGAGCGTGAGGATACAGTCTAGGGGGCAGACATCGTCACAGAAGCATGAGGCAGCAGGACACGTTGAATCCATTGTCCAGAGCAGAGAGAGATGGATGTTGGTGTTCAGCTAGCTTTCTCCTCTTCACTTAGTCCAGGTCCCTAGCCCTGATGCCATCCCTTTTCAGGGTGGGTCTTTCCACCTCAATTAAGCTAATCTAGAAACTCCCTCACAGACGCCCCAGAGGTTCTGGATCCTATCAAGTTGAAAGTCAATATGAAACCATTCACACCATCCAGTGTACTTAGCTAGAAAGAGCAGACATATATTTTCATGTTTCCTGATTTTTTTTTAATTCTATAAATTTCCCTTTCAATTTTTCTTTTTTTATTGGATTTTTTAAAATTTATATTTCAAATGTTATCCCCTTTCCTGGTTTTCCATCCATAAACCCCCGTATCCCATCTCCCTCCCCCTTCTTCTATGAGGGTGTTCCCCCACCCAACCGCCCACTCCTTCCCACCTCCCTGACCTGACATTTCCTATACTGGGGATTCCAGCCTTGACAGGACCAAGGGCTTCTCCTTCCATTGGTGCCCAACGAGGCCATCCTCTGCTACATATGCATCTGGATCCATGGGCCTATCCAATATTTACTCTTTGGAAGATGGTTTAGTCCCCAGGATATTTGGTTGGTTGGTATTGCTATTCTTATGGGTTGCAAACCTCTTCAGCTCCTTCAATCCTTTCTCTAACTCCTCCAATGGGGACCCTGTTCTCAGTTCAGTGGTTGGCTGTGAGCATTCACCTCTTTTTCAACAATCATATCTTATTTTATTGTAATTCTGTTGTAACTTACCCAATTAATAATTATAAAATAATTATGGGATTTTTTCCCTAATACCGCCTTCAATGATAAGGCCTGAAAACACAATTGTTCTTTCAATTTTCATTAAAACCCAGGATCCATTTGTGGTCTACACTCTGCTTTTTAAAATATTTAAAGCATGTGCATGTGATACATTTGTATGTACATATATAGCTTGCCTGTGTGTGGATGCCAGACGTCAACATCAGATGTGCTCTCAAAACCTCAGCTAAACTGATTGGCCCACAAACTCTGCCTTTCCTGTTCTACCTCCCCATGGCTGGATTTCCAGGTGTGCACTGAAATGCCAGACTTTTACACAAGTCCTGGGGATGCAAACCTGTGTAATCATGCTTCTGTGGTATCTATCCCCTTTAAAAACTAAACTATCTCCACAGCCCTGCTTTGAGTTTTCAATCTTTCATTTTCTGCAAAGAATCTATTAGATGAGTTCAGCTTCGTCCCAGTTAGAACAAAGGGAAGCGCGCCTTGTTTGTGAAGCTGAGGAAAGGAGACCATGGGGAAACTCCATCCACTTTACTGGCAAATAAAGCAAACATGAACCACTGAAACCCTGTATGTTGTGAGGCATGCTGGCAGTTTGCCTCATTCCCCAACCCTCTGCAAGCAGGCTGTTTTGCAATCTGGAGCCTCCCTGGGTGAGCTGTAACAAAATTGATCCTAGGTGCACATAAGACACAGCGTATTCCTTCCCGTGCTGATTTATTCCCGGACTCTTCCCTACATTTCTCCATTCGGCCAATCATTTAATCTCTGATATAACTCACAGGCAGCCGCTGAAGCTAATGTAGCTGGTACTTCCTCAGCAACAAGAGTGATGGAGATCCTCATGCCTCATGAGCAAAGAGGCCACGTGCAGCCAGGAAGCCTTCCTAGTGAAGGTCGGGTGTGAGGCCTGGATCACTAACAGCCCTAGGAAGGCAAGGACTGCATTGATGCCATTCACCCGAATAGCACCAGCCCCTGGCATCGTGCCTGGAACGAGAGGGATGCTAACAAATTATCTATGGAATGACTCAAGGAAAGGCTGAGGGGCTGATTCATCCAGTAAAGCGCTTGCCTAGCAAGCCTGAGGACCTGAGCTCAGTCCCTCAAACCCATATGGAAAACTAAAAGGTAGGCATATCCATGAGGCAATCTGGCCAGCCAGCCTGGCCACACTGACAAGATCTCAGGTGATGAAAGAAGGAGTCTCATAAAGCAAGGTGAGCAAGGTGGTCAGTACCTCAGGGATGGCGCTCTAAGTTGTCGTCTGGGCTCCACAAACTTGGAAACACATGTGAATGTACATCTGGAGAGACAGACAGACAGACAGACAGACAGACAGACAGACAGACAGACACACACACACACACACACACACACACACACACACACTACAGAAGCAGCAAAGAGGCCTGGAGATACAAACACCGACGATCCAGAAGTCTGAAAGAACTGAAATGAATTGAGACAGCAAACAGAGAGCAAAGCATTGTGGCATGGTGGTGCCAAGCGAAGTCTGTTCAGACCCTTTCTCTTGCCCTGTCCTTCCGATGTCCCTTAACTTCTCAGTATTCCTGTCCCCACTGCTGTCAGGCCGGACAGACAATGCCAAATTCCTGAAGCTGCTGTAATGAGTGCGTGATAACATGCGAACAGCATGATATTCAAGGGCAGGAAGTGGCGGGTTATGTTTAGAAAGCCATGAGGAGTTGGATTTAGCTGGGACACAGGGTGCCCATGGGACACATGAAGAAGATGTAACCAGAGAGAAGGAACAGCTAGGTCATCGAGTGCCTTGGGTAACAACCTGATGAGTTTTTGAAACCTTTGGGGTATCGTGGCAGAGGGGAAGTTCACCAACTTATTTGCATTAATAGCAGCCATTGAACCCGATTCGAGAAGGCTGGCTCTTAACCTTCCTAGCTGCTTTTCCAGGTTGCTCTGCACACCTCACTCTGCCCCGATCTCACAAAACTTCACAAGCATTGCTCTCCAGGGCTTCTGGGAGGCTTGAACTTGGTGTATCCACATTCCCAGAACACACTCCTTTCTGGGTGTGTGCATAGGACTTTCAGTTGCAAACCATGGAAAACCCAGCTCAGACCGGTTGAGGTTGCCAGGGTGGTTAATTTGCTTGGAAGCAGCACCAAGCGGAGTGGAGTAGCACAGGCAGGATCTTAAGAACCAGGCTTTGTTCTCCATTCTTATCTCAGACTCTCAAGATGTGGCCATACTTCAGAACCACGTCCTGGGCTCTCAGCCATGCCAGTCAGAAAGAATCTCTTCCTAGCCAAGGTTCTAGGATTAATTCTACTTGAGTGGCAGCCTCACCTTTGGGGCAGCCACTGTGGGGCAGCCTGGCCAGGCCTGTTCTGAGAGGCATGGGAATGTCACCATTGACTTGGCACCAAAACAGCTCCATGAAGGGAAACTGCGGAGCAGGAAAGAAGGTTTAAGTACGAAAAGGTCAAGGCACTCCTTCCAGAAGTTGGGGAATGGGTGTTAGCTCAGGGATTATCGGCGTCTGCTGCACCTGCCTACCATCTGCCTTCAAGATCTGGAGGCAAAGTAATTGCTACTTCCTCTAGGAGACCCGATTGAAATGTTAAAACTGGAGCCTGGGAGGTAGTTTGGTTGGCAAAATGCTTGGCAGAGAATCCGAGTTCAATAATGCATACATAGGATACATAACATACATGTAAAAATCAGGCATCCATGGAACACATGCTTATAACCCTACAACTGCAACACAAGAATGAATTTCTGGGTTCACTGTGTACCATTGTCTAATCCATTGAGCTCGGGGTTCAGTAAGAGATCTTGTTTCAACAAATAAAGCGGACAGCATTTGAGGAAGATACATGATATCAGTCTATCTTCCACACACAGCTATGTATATAGGTATATGTAACAATACATGCCACATACATGAGTATATACCATGCCAAGAAGTACACTTAAAAAGAAAGGGGAATTCTGAAAATGAGTTATACACAGTCTGGCTTCAGATCTGGCATAGATAACACTCTACATAAACCTTCCTCCCATGAATTAGCACTAGGCACTTAATTTAAACGGAAATCGATAATAAAAGCCCCGGTCTGGCAGTGGATGAGGGTGGCCTTGAGGGAATGCAGTGGACTATTCAGCCGAGCACATGTAGGTTTGAAGTCAGTAGACAAGAATCACTGTTTGCTACTAAAATTTTATATTGGTGGGGTTGGAGGGATGGCTCAGTGGTTAAGAGTTATTGCTGCTTTTGCAGAGGACCCTAGTGTAGAGGACTGTGTAGATATATTTGGCCCACAGAGAAAGGGGTGCAAATATATTAAGTTCAATTCATTGCTTTCCAATGAGGATATCTGTCTAGAGTTCACAGAAGTCCTGCATGGTCCCTGAGTTGGAATATACTAGGACCTACACAAGCTGTCTTCTGCATGCCTTATCTCTTGTTATATTCTTTTATTTCCTTTTCCCTCTCTTTGTCATTTGCATATGTGTGTGTGCATGTGCATTCATATGCATGTATGTGTATGTGCTCTCACACACGCATGCGTGCATGTGAAGACCAGAGGTCAACCTTGGAAATCTTTCTTCAGTTACCATCTACTCTACTTTTGAGACAGACTTTCTCATTGCACACAGTTCTCGCTAATTCAGCTAGTCTGACTGGCCAACAAGTCTCAGGAACCTCTCTCTCTCTCTCTCTCTCTCTCTCTCTCTCTCTCTCTCCCTCCCTCCCTCCCTCCCTCCCTCCCTCCCTCCCTCTCTCTCTCTCTCTCTCTCCCTCCCTCCCTCCCTCCCTCCCTCCCTCCCTCCCTTCCTTCCTCCCTCCCCAATGCTGGATTACAAACACACGCCACTGTCTCCAGATTCTAACTGTGGAGTCTACGCATTGAACTCGGGTCCTCATGCTTGTGTAAAGGCTGGTTACCCACTAAGCAGTCTCTATCTTTCCCAGTCCCTATCTCGCTTTCTTCCCATCATTTCTGAAATGACTTTTGTAACACCAATATATCTGTTTCTATAAAGAATAGAGCATCACCTCTCTGGTGGCTCGCATCAAGGATGCTGTGGTTTTAATGCTATAAATAGTATTGGCATTCTTTAGCCAGTTTGGGGGATGTTTGCTTGATAACTGATGCCTCTTGGTGCCAGTTCTTGCCTGCTCTTCTTCCCAGATGCCTAGAGGACAGCAGGCTCTGGATGCTAAAGTGTGAAGCCCTTCTTCAAAGCAGGATAGAGCGTCTCATAGCTCTGTCAGGACCCAGCACCGCCATGTGCTCTGATTGTGCTGTGTGCTCTCCTGTCACTGTTCTCAGTGGATGGTGACTGGTGAATGCCCAAAGACTCAAGTACCACCCTTGGGTATCCCACTGTCTACCTTTGTCTTCTCACCAGATGTAGATTGGCATGCCAAGGAAGCTTCCAGGATCCTATGTCACCTGACTCCCGCTTATATCTTTTCAAATTCATTGAGACGTAACAATTTCCACATTAGCAAAACTGTTATACAAGCAGATTCAGGCAGGTGTGGCGACACACGCTTTAATCCCAGCACTCAGGAGGCAGAGGCAGGTAGATCTTAGCTTTTTGAGGACTGCCTGGTTTACATAAAGAATTCCAGTACAGCTAGTAATGTATAAGGAGACCCTGTCTGAAAGATAGATAGATAGATAGATAGATAGACAGACAGACAGACAGACAGACAGACAGACAGACAGACGGATGGAAATTTTCTGTTTCATTTTTCACTTTGGAGCGTAGGTCTCTGACGTAAAACATTGATTTCTTAATCATTAAAGAAGACACTGGAGCTGGAGAGATGGCTCATTCCATAAAGTACTCATCTTGTAAGCCTGGGGATCATCCCTGGAACATGTGATAAAGCCAGGCATGAGAGTATGCATGAATATTATCAGTGCTCAGGAGACAGTGTCATGGATCCCTTGGGCTTACTGGACAGACAGCCTAGCCTCCTTAGAGACTGTTTCAAAAAACAATGTGGAAAGTACCTGAGAAGTGAAGTGTGAGATTATCCCCTAGCCTCTATGTACACAGATACAGAGAGAGAGAGAGAGAGAGAGAGAGAGAGAGAGAGAGAGAGAGAGAGAGAGAGAGGAGAGAGGAGAGAGAGAGAGACACAGACACAGACAGAGAGATACACAGAGAGAAAAACACAGAGAGTCAAAGACACAGACACAGACACACACACACAGAGAGCGAGAGAGAGAGAGAGAGAGAGAGAGAGAGAGAGAGAGAGAGAGAGAGGAGGGAGAGACACAGACATAGACAGGGAGATACAGAGAGAGAAAAACACAGACAAAGACACACACACACAGAGAGAGAGAGAGAGAGAGAGAGAGAGAGAGAGAGGAGGGAGAGACATAGACATAGACAGAGAGATACAGAGAGAGAAAAACACAGAGAGACAAAGACACAGAGACAGAGAGAGAGAGAGAGAGAGAGAGAGAGGAGGGAGAGACATAGACATAGACAGAGAGATACAGAGAGAGAGAAAAACACAGAGAGACAAAGACACAGAGACAGAGAGAGAGAGAGAGAGAGAGAGAGAGAGAGAGAAGCAGAGATAGAGACACATAGAGAGAAACATTAACTTAAAACATTTGTGATTCGAACTATTCCCAACTTTCTAAATGAACTCGTAAATATCCTCATCTTCTTTGTCATCAGATATTTGAAAGCAGGAAATTTGAAAGCATCCTTGAGATTCTGTCCTGGTATTTGGCAGTGGCAGATGGACCTTTCACTTCAGAAGACCTTCAGGCACCTCGTTGAGAGTTAACCATATTCAAAATTCAGGGTTTTTTTTCCCCCTGACTGCTTCCCTGCTCAGCATCTCTGGCTAGCGTTGTTATTTACACTGTGCTGACCTTTGAATCCACCTCTATGGAAACAGAAACCTGGATCAGTGTTGTTCTCTCCCAGTAATAACACCGCCACTGTCATCATCAGTGTTATAAAGTCATCACCACACTTATTATTACTGTACCATTTTAATTGGAGGAGAAATGACCCAATAAATGAGTTCTATTAATATTTAACTGCCAGTCATGAAAAAAGCCAATATTATAGAATAAAATGTATACGGAGTCTGTCATGACAGGCTTTAAACTATTTTTTTTTTATTCTTTTCTGGCAAGAAAGAAGTCAGTGAAATCTTACAGAAACCGGTCATTCTAGCATTCCTAAGGGGGAGATCTTTTATGAGAGTGCTTAAATATCTGATATCTTCTGTGGAAGAGAATAAAATGAAATTGCTTTGAGCACTGCCTTCCAGAATCAACCATCACTTCCTTGTGGCTCGAATACCACGACGAAAATGGTACCGCTTCCCCCTAAGCTCACTGAAATGTTGGCGTACAGTATATTAAAAGATTCTGATTTATAGTGATGAGTTATTAAGGAGAAATTGAAGGTTTCCAAACCCAGAGGTTTTTACATGCAAAAATTAAGGAGCCCATTATAGTCCATTAGTTTAAAAGGTAAACTTATTAGTCCCTTCATGATAAAATGGCTATTTCTGATTTTATGGTAGAATTTAAATGCCGTGGATGGCATTTTAAGAGTTGGTATAATGAAGTTCTTGGCTCTCTTTGCAGCCAGTGGTATCCAGTGTTTATGTGATAGCATCAGGATGAGGGAATGTGGTCTCCTACAGAGGATGAGGTGCCCCAGAGAAGCACATCGCCAAAATGGTAGAAATGGGGTGTAAAGTTAAGGGACAAAGTGGTTAGAGGGGGTCTGAAGCTTTTTAAGCCAGGAGTATGAATTGAGCTGAGGAACCCCTGGGGCACTGTGGGTCTCGGATGCAGTAGTCACACCAGATGACCGCTGGGAGTCCAGCAGAAGTAGAGTGCATCATGACACCTGTCTGCCTTCTCCTCCAAATCTTTTATTATCACTCACCTTATATTCTGGAGGATTTTCAGAACTGCTGAAATAAAACATAGGCAAGAAACATCTCTGGGCTATGGCTTTCCTTTGCACCTCATTAAATTCTTGCTGCACCCTTTCTTCACCCTAGGGATACTGAAGACAGGGAACGCTTCCTTTCCTGGGTTGTCATAGCATAGCAGTGCTGTCCTTTGAGTAAATGCACAGAAACATGCGTCCTGGGGCCAGTTTTCAATATTCATTTATTGTTTTGGTACAACATATGTGTCACATGCGTGTAAAGACCAGAGGACAACTTCTGCTCTTGTTTGACATGTGTCACAGTGTTCTGTTTATCTTTATTTGTTTTGTTTGAGGTAGTGCCTCTCAGTGGCCTGAAATTATCCAATTAGGTCAGTCTGGCTGGCAGAGAAGCCCCAAGAATCCACCTGTCTCTATCTCCAACTCTGGGATTATAGTTATCACCGCTATGCCTGGCATTACCAAAAAGGATTCTGGGGCATAAATGCAAATACTTGGGCATGAAAGGACATAGGAGCCATTGCCTTGGGATGAAATACACATAAATCTGTGTAACTTCAGTCATCATGGAGTCTTGGTGTCTCTTACTGAAGTTGGGACCAAGGTCATGCTGCATTTCTTACATTAAAATAAAAGTATCCTTTTTGAGTGTACATAGCCCCATCAATTTGGTTTCCAGAAGTTTATAAAGGAGGCAGCATGTCTGGTAAATTGAAAGTTGGGACACAAGAATGAAGAAAAGGGACAGAGAAGGCCATGGCCATCCCTGTTTATTAGCAGGATCAGCATGTGGCTCAGTTTTCCTGGGAAAGGCAATTTTGTACCATTGGACCCACAGAAACCCAGAAGGGGCAGGAAAATCACCTTTGCTTTTCAGTGAGCTTTCTGTGATGTAAAACACCTTGACTCCTATGAAAGAGCCTTACATAGGACAGTCTTATGAGTCCACCTTAGTTTTTCAAATTGATAAACATTAGATTTATGAAATTTTCTTATAGTAACATATACATATGTTATGTTCAACATATATGCATATTGAACGTATCCCCCCATAATGCCATGCTTCCCTCTTGCCTTCTCTTGTTAATCCCTTTGTCCCTTTGTAATTTCATTTCTGCTCTCATGTCTCATGTATATACATATACATATACACATACATATATACATCTATGGCATGAAGACTTAGGAACCACAAATGAGAGGAAGTATGTGCATTTGATTTTCTGGGAGTGGCAGATTCAGGTAATATGATCATCTCCAGTTGCCTCTAGCTTTCACCCAACACCATGTCTTTCTGTTTTATGGCTGAAGACAATTCTATTATTAATGTGTACCACCTTCTCCTGGGCCCATTCTCTTTGGTTGGATACCTAACTTGGTTTGTTAACTTAGCTGTTGTGAATGGTGCTGCAATAAACACAAGCATGCCAGGACTCTGGGTTATATTTTGAAGGTAGCACTGTTCTGTGAAATAGATTGGAAGAGCAGGATGACGAAACCTGAGCTGTTACACAGCCGGGAAGCTACCTGACAAGGAGATTCCTTCTCCTCTCTTCCCTCTCTGTCTGACTTATAATTCACATTTTATTGTTTTTTTAAGAATGTTTTATCATTAAAGACTATATAAATAAGTCATATTTACATAAAGTTATTGCTGTTTTGAAGAATGTGGGTAGGTTTTGTATTATTTTAGGAGACATTTCTATGCCGTTTTCCCCTTCTGGAATATAAGAATTGAGCTTTTTAAATATTATTAACAATTTCTTTTGACAAATGGCTTCAGCATCCTGGGTCTTAAGAAGCATAATGGACAGCTAGCATTCACACAGATAGGCTCTTTGAAAGGAGCTGGGCATAGTGCTGGTGCTATTCAGCACTGGGGTCTTTTCCTGGGTAGGAATTGATGGGAGCCAAGAAAGGCAATTAAGGCTTTTATAGTTGTTTTTCAAGGTGTATTAAATGGGTACGTGCTTTAACTATATGTTTACTTTAAGAATCGTAAAGGGAACCCTTGGGAAATATTCTCACGCTGAGCCCATTGCGGTAGACAAAGATGCCTGATTCATTTTCATAAATATATCTGAATTCCATTATTTTTCAAATTTACTTGTAGATTGAGGAAGAGGATAAGTATGTTAATGGAGGTCCAAGAGAATGGAAAATTACAGCAAGGATTTTTCTCTCTGCAGCCAGTCCAGCCTCATTCTTTCTGGGCTCTTTCCAGACACAAATATATTAAAAATCGAAGGCTTGTTTATTCAAACATTCTCTCAATAAATGTTTGTTGTTTAAGGCATTGTCTGGGCCTTTCGTTGGGAATCAAAGTCATAAGACCTAGCCGAAAACAACCATGAGCTTGTACCCTCTGGAAATACCATTCACTTCTATAGGCAAAAATCCTCATTTACAAGAAGCCATGGGCATTTAAATGGGAGCTCAGACTTAGAGAAAGCTAACTACATAGTGGTCATGTAATACTCCTTTTCACTACTTATCCATTCTCTCTCTCCCTTCTCTGTGTGTGTTTGTGTGTCTGTGTGTGTGTGTGTGTGTGTGTGTGCACATGTACATGAGGGTTTACATGTACACATGTGTAGAAGTGCATGCAGAAGTTGAAGCACAGCCTTAGTGTTGTTCCTCAGGTGCCCTCGACTATGGGTTTTTTGGGGGTTGGGGGCAATGTCTTTTACTGACCTGGAGCTCACTGAGTATCCTAGACTGGCTGGCTAGTGAGCCCTTTAATGGTGTAGCCTGGGTTTGCCTCAAACTCACAATCTTCCTGTTTCAGCCTATTGCAATGGCCTGCTAGCAGACACAGCCACTACCATCAAATATTTTTTGTTGTTGTTTTAATGACTAATCATCTCCTTCCCAGAGACCAGAACCAAGCACACAGTAGCTAACTCTTTCTTTGCTTATCTTCCTGCTCAAGGGAGAGTTTATCATATACTTGGATTTCAGCAAGCACACTGGTAGCTGGAATCCCTAACCCTCCCTCTTCCCGACAAGTCAGATGAGGGTAGCCACCATTCACATTTTGACATGGCTCAGAGTGACTGCTCTACCCTCTTGTCTGGGTCTCTGCAATTACATGCTCAGACACTAGTGTTTATAGTACATGTACAAATTTAACTTTTATTCCTATGGAACATTAGAAGACACTGAGTTTTCCCACAATTGAATATTGTAATATGCTCTCAAGAGATAAAATGACTTTAGTTTGTTATGTAGTTTGGTTAGGTCCTAGTAATGGTGTCAGAAGCATTGATGGGCCACTTGTCCCTCACTGACCTGTACACCAAGTAACTAGGTACCAGTACAGCAGCCAATCCACACAGAGATTTTATAGATGGAACCTAGCTTGCCAATGGGACAAAGAAGTATTAATAGATTAGTAACATAAAAGTGGCTCTAAGTACATTAATCTACACCACGCCTAACAGATGTTACAATGAGTTGGAACCTAGGTCATTATTTGATTTATTAGGTATGTAATCTAGTCTTCCAGTGGCAATTAGAAATAAGATGGATTTAATGACTGTTAAGGGAGTAAGAGTCAGTTTTCTGTAGGATTACCATACCTGATAGGTGGGCCATCCAGTGGATGGCTCCAGACTCATGTATAGAGGCAGCCGTAATTGGACTCAGTGCATTACTAAATAATAAAAAAGGACATGAATTTGGGAGGGGGATATTTGGAAGATGTGGATGAATGTGATTAAAATATATTGTATGGATGTATGAAATTCTCAAAGAATAAATTTAAAATATGTATTTATATTTTTATAAAGGTTTTTATGAGCTATATTTTGTTCTTAATTCCCTACCCTAACTTCTTCCAGATGCTCCCATACTCTTTATCCACACAATTTCATATTCTTTCTCATAAAAAACAAAAGCAACAACAACAACAACAACAATAACAACAACAAAACATGGGATTTGTTTTGTGTTGGTCAAATACTTCTGAGATGTACATACCCTGGAATGTGGGTTATATACCCACTGTCACTTCATCAAGAAAACTGATTTCCCTCTCCAGTAGCTATCAGTTGCAAATAACTTCGAAGCACTATTAGATAAGACTTTGTTAAGAATGGGTAAGAGGAGAGAGAGCAAGGAGATGTCTCAGTTTAGATGGTGCATGTCAAGCAAACTTGAGGACATGAATACCAGAATCCATATAAAAAGACAAGCATGCTGGCCCAGATTTAAGATTATAACTGTTGTCTGGCTGGGAGGATGGGTTAGCGCATGCACAGGAACTAGGTTTAATCTCTAGACTCCACATTTTAAAAGTTAGGAAAGTAAAGGCAGGTCAACTAGTCTAGCATACTTTGTGCTTCTGGCCAGTGAATTTGTGTCAACAAATAAGGTAGGTAGAGCCTGAGGGGTGACACCCAAGCTTGTCCTCTGACTTCCAGATGCACACACATATGAGAGAGACAGAGACAGAGAGACATGGATAGAGGAGAAAAGGAGGGAGACAGAGAGGAAGAGACAGAGACGATGTGAGACAGAAAGATAGATATACATATACATATACATATTCATATACATATACATATGAGAGAGAGAGAGAGAGAGAGGGAGAGAGAGAGAGAGGGAGGGAATATGAGAATGTGAAGGTTGTAAATGAGACACAGTGTAGCCACAGGGACACATCACTGATGCTGACAATGTTGTGGAACAGTCATATCACTATTTGGAGAGATTAGATTCTGTCCTTACCTAACAGCATCATGTGATATAAATCCCACATGGATCAGCGAGGTAAAATGCAGAACAACAATCACAACATTATTAAACTTGAGGAAACCAAGACAACAACTTAATTGCTCTCTGGTGGAAAGGACTTTTCTGGTTGTAAAATCAATGAAGGAAATAGCAAAAAAGAGGAATGGTAAACATCTTAAATGACTTTAAATGTTTAAAATGATAAACATTTTAAAGTTTTGAACATAACACTATGACAAATTAAAATGGAAACAGCACCCATCATAACTAAAACAAATCGTGGAGTCCTTAACATATTAATTTGACATCAATTCAACAGAAACTTCATGACAGGCAGCTTGCCTTGGAATACGAAGACACAGTTCACATAATAGAAAATGCTATAAGTTAATAAATAAAGGAGTGAAAATTTAGCATCCTGTCTCAGCGCTGAGGTGACAAAAGAGAATATTTTTTTGTCTAACACCAACAAGAGACTGGACTGTTTCTTCTACAAAAGGGAGTGGCTGCCTTACATACCACTGGGGAACTGAAATGCATTGTGACTTCTTTATAGGCTGTTTCAACTTGGGCGGAAAGGGGTTATTTTACTCATACTGGCATGTAACGGATCATCAAAAGCAGTTAGGACAGGAATTCAAACGGGGCAGGAACCTGAAAGCAGGAGCTGATGCAGGGGCCATGGAGAAGCGCAGCTTATTGACTTGCTCCCTATGCCTTGCTCTGTCTACTTTCTTACACAGCTTGGGACCAGACCATGAGCCCAGCAATGGCACCACCCACAAATGGCTGGGTTCTCCCATAACAGCCACTAATTAAGAAAACATCATACAGGCTTACCTACAGTCCAGTCTTAAGGAGACATTTTCTCATGTTTGGTTTTCTCCTCTCAGACGACTCTGGTCTGTGCCATGTTGTCCACATAATCGAAGTTTTCAAGAATGCTCACTCAGGGTTTTCAGCTGTTAGAACCACTTCTCAGCCCAGAGCTCCAGCCTCAAAAATCACCCCCATGTCCCATACGTACAAATAGAAGAAAGCAAGGTGCAGAGGCTGTAATCCGAGCACTGAATGAAGAGGCAGGCAGAGAATGGTACTATTGAGAGTGACACACTGGCAGCCAGCTTAGCTAGGTCTGTGAGCTCCAGGATCTGTTTTCAATGTAGAGCGTACTCTAGGAGGATATTAGCATCAACCTGTCCGACATATGTATGTATGCATGTGTGCGCATTTATTGTTTATGTTTCTGCGGTTGTGGGTGTGGTGCCCTGGAGCCCGGAAGAGGATCTCCTGGTGCTGGAGTTACAGCTTCCAGGCAGTTACAAGGCACCCAATGTGGCTGCTGGGAACTGACGTGGGTCCTCTGTAAAAGCAATTACTGTTGACTGCTAAGCCTTCTCTCCAGCACCCCACACACACATCATTATTTTTGAAGTGAAAATAAATTAAATGATGAGCAGAATAGCCCATGGTATAACCTTGTGCATTCTTGCCATCAAATCATTTATTTTTCTTTTTTTGGTTCTTTTTTTTTTTTTCGGAGCTGGGGACATCATTTATTAATGAAGGGAAATGTGTCCTATATGATACAAGTGGAAGAACGCATCCATAAATTCACCGTGATGGTCAGTATATATTACTCTTATTAAGTGACGTTGTCAATGCTGGCCATCTCCTGGCCTCTGATTTTGAGCAATTTTGTCTTTCTTATTAACGTTGTGTATTATTTTAGATTTCCTAGAACATACTAATTTTAAATCACAAAAGTAGGTAACCCTATCCCTCTTTTCCCAAGCATCTCTGCCTGTCATATTCTTCTCCAAACCCTCCAAAGACAAGACATATTTGTGTGTATGTCTGTAGACACTGTTCACACGTGTTCCTCTTGTCTAAGGGATGAGAGTGTCTAATGTATTTATCTTCACAAAGACATTGTGAGGAGAAATTGAGATAAATGAAAACATGGCTTGGAAGAAAAAAAAGCAATAAAAATGTAATGAGTTGAAGCTTGTCGACTTGTATTTCTCAAGACAACAGATTTCATAATTTCCAGTGATTGTCAGAATTGGGTCTTTGTCTTGGACTAAATGGCATATTTTTAAAGGGAACTACATATGTGTATATATATATATATATATATATATATATATATATATATGGTGATAACATTTACATACAAATATAATATGTATGTATAGTAGTCTTTAAATTTTTATTCTTTCACAGAACATTTCACAGTGTTCAAAATGTCCTTTCTGTGTTATCCACCATGGTAATTAGTCCAAACAACGCTATCGAGTATTTGAAATGTGCTTGGTGGATGAGGACCTGGGTTTTGGGTCTAATAACTCCAATGTCTAAGTTATGGCTGACAATGCTCAGGGGCTAGAGATGTTCCACACAGCATTGCCTGCAACTGTACCTGTCTTCAGTGGTCTCCATTATCTTACTTAACAATCCCAGCAATGTAGGATCTTGCTTTTCTTTCTAACTCCATTTTATAGAATAGCCGGCTGAGTTACAGAACGTGTGCGAGTTACCCAAGTAAGAGTGCTTATACATCCGAACGAGAATCTGTATGTTCACAGGTGGGTGTCACAGTCAGCTTCCTTATCTGTCACTACTCCTACCTTCTTTTCATAACACCAAGTAGATACCCAGCAACAATGATGAAAATTACCAAGGTCAACACAGCAGCTTGTCTCAATTCCATGAAGCCCTCCACTGCGAATGCAGAGACCCTCTGCAGGACTCATTCGCCAATCCCAGGAAGGCACTTCTCAGTAACACATCAAAAGATAGCAGGGGACATGGCTCAGCAGTGAATAGAGCTTGCAAAACAAGCTTTAAGAGTAGGGTTTGGATCTCCAGGACTCACAGTTAATGCTGGGCAGAAATGGCAATTCATCTGTAACTAAGTTGTTTGGAAGGCAAAGATAGAGGCTCCCTTGAGCAAGCTGGTAAGGCAGACTGGCCATATCAGTGAGTTCTGAGTTTGATTGAGAGACCCTGCCTCAAAAACTAAGATAGAAGAGAAAGAGGAAGGCTTTTGACATCACTTCAGGCCTTTGCATGTGTGTGCATGTGCTCACGCTCATACACACACACAGAGAGACACACTCATGTACGCGCACACACACATACATGCACGAACATGCATTACATACACACACATACACACACATACACACACACACATACACACACATACACACACACACACACATAGAGGAAAATAAAAATTTTCGAAAGACCTCAGGCCACTACTTTGTTTTAACCACAGACTCACTACAAAGTCAAGCCTTTCTGACTGACCATTCTTTCAGAGCCCTAGACTGCATGCATGCAAGAAGGCAAATTTGCTGAGTATATTTGAAATACTTGAGCAGTTTTGAATGTCCTCTACAGGGTGTGACAAATGAGAGTCTGTGTAAGTCAATACCCCTTTCTGTGAAAGACTAATGGTTTTATGTGTAGAGCAAGGCAACACGAGACAAGCCAGTATTCTTGTTTCCTGTCAGTATTTTTAAAGTTCACTGCCATAACTCTGTTCCCCTTGACCTTTATTTGTGATACCTACCAGGGATCGGCTCATTCACTGAGTTCTAACTGGGCACTCCTCAGAGCTGCCATCATTCCGCTTTCTCCCTGCATCTCATAAACACCTCCTTTCCACCTCTACTCACTTGGATTGTTCTTCTTTTCAAGTTATACTGTGACTGCTCTTTGAATAGCACCTGGCTATCTCAAATTTAAGAATGTTTTGTTCCTGTGTACATAAATGCATGTCAAAATAAATATTTCTCATTTTAGTAACCATAGTTAAAAATCAGTACTATTATCATGTTATTTGCAATAATTGCAATGGAGTTAGAAAGATAGATGGATGGATGGATGGATGGATGGATGGATGGATGGATGGATGAATAGATAGATGAATAGATAGATAGATAGACAGACAGACAGACAGACAGACAGACAGACAGACAAGCAGGCACATAGGCAGATAGATATAGTGAAAAAATCCAGCATGTATGGAAATCCTGAAATCTAAAAATACTCTAAAGCAATGGCCTCCAACTAGTTATAAATGAGAACCTCTCACTTTTAGAATCCAGCTGCAGGCCAGCCAGAAGTCTAAGACTCATGAAGCTGGAGGGTAATGGAATGTTACCATAACCTTCAAACCTACACCCAGGTCCTCAGCCCCCAGACACATGTTTGCACTGACTCAATGCTCAAAGCACTGGCTTAGGGGTGTGTGTGTGTGTGTGTGTGTGTGTGTGTGTGTGGCCAGTAAGGTTTCACTTTATTTCTTGAGACAGAGTATCAGTGTTCTGGAGCTTACTAAGTAGACAAGGCTGGTGAGCCTGCGAACCCCATTGTTCCCTGTGCCTTTGTGTCCTCAGTGCTTTGTGTGCAGCTGCAGGCCACCACACCTGGCTCTTCCATTAGTCCTAAGGATCTGAACCCATACCCTCATGTGTGGGTGGCAAGTACTGTATTGTCTGAGCTACCTTCCCAATCCAGTCCACAAAACTTCATTGTGTATGCACTCGTGTGTGTGTGTGTGTGTGTGTGTGTGTGTGTGTGTGTGTACATGACAATGTGATCAGCTGTACCTTTAACCTGCATTTGCAGAGGCCAAAAGTTGATGTCCAATGTCTTCCTCTATTATGCTCCACCTTCTGTTTTGAGGGAGTTTCTGTTTAGCCAGGAGCTAGCCATTTGGTTAAGCTGGCTGGCCAGAAGACTCTTGGATGTTCTTATCTCAGTGCTTGACCCAACTCTGGCTTTACAGGCACCTGACACCAATCCTGGATCCTACAAGTGTGCTAGGAATCAAAATTCAGATCTTTATACTTGAGCAGCAAGCACCTTACTCACTGAGCCATCCCCACCCACCCCCCAGGTCTATAAGCCTCATACTTTCTAAGATAGCTTTAAAATATATGGAGATGTTATTGTACTTTTAAATGAGAGATTAGATATTTTCCCATACCAAATATGTTTTCCAGGCAGAATCCTATTTTATACAACATGTTTTATCTAATGTATTTCCACTCAGAGACAAAGCATTTAAACAGGCTCACGTTTGTAAGTACTGAGTTGCTAATTAGAATCTAAAGTGAGACGCTGTAATAGAGTTCAACCTTAATGTGAACAATGTTTCCTGGGGTTACAGAGACAGTTCACATGGGCGAGGTGTTAGCTGCCATCACACCAGAGCAGTTGTCTGATTCATTATGAAGGTGTGAACTTGGTCATGTCTCTGAGATGACATTCCCTCTAGAGCAGTTGACTAGATAATTGCTCTGCCCTGGTACCTAATCGGAGCTGAGTAGATGTGAGACCCCAGTCTGCCACTTAATGCATCAAAGGAATGTGCTCTGAGAAGATTGGCACATCTAGTAATAGGACACACATTCTACCATGTTGTAAGATAAAATTAAGATCCGCTTCATGGGCTCCAAGAAATAGCTCAGTGGTTAGGAGTGTCTCTTGCTCTTGCAGAGGACCTAGATTCATTTCTCTGTACTCAGAGGACAGCATATGCCTGCCTGTAACTCCCGTTCTTCTGACCTCCCTGGCCTCCTACACACATGTGCACATAAACTCAATCAGGCCTACATTCATACACAAGAAGGAAGGAAGAACAGAAGGATGGAAATAAATATTTTTAGAAATCCACTTCATCAAAATCTATCTGTATTCGTAGTAACCACCCCCCAAAGATCAGTGTAGTCTGTAACCTCTGTTGTGTATGTAGATATGTAGACATTCACATGAATGTACATGTAGAAGCCTGAGGAAAACCAAGGGTGTCGTCCTTACTTGTCATCCATATTTCTGAGATAAGGTCTCACATGACCTGGAACTCAGCAAGTAGGCCAGCCTGCTACCCCAGCGAGCCAGGGACCCACCTGTTTCTGCTTCCCGGGTGTTAGTATCATCAGATTACAGTGCATGCCTTGCTTTTCATACAGCAGTTTTAGGATCAAGCCCAGGACCTCACACTCTCCCCAGCCTCAGGACTGCTTTACTTTGCAGCATGCTGTTGCTATCTGGAAAGTTCACGCTCAAAAACAAAAGCACGAAAACCTCAAAATGTGTTTGTGGCAGCATTCATTGCTATCCCAAGGTACCAGGCTACATGTAGGTAGAAGAGGAAAAATCCCTAAAGTAGACATCTGGTTTTCTCTTTCATCTGATGACAATCAGAGCTCCTCCTACTGTGTTATTTTCATCACTAACAGCCAAAAGTAAATTGCCGAGGCTGGGGAGATGATGTACTCCGTAAGCTCTACAAACATGAACTTCCAAAACAGTCAAGCATGTGTCCATTATCCAAGGTCTATGGAGTTAGAGATAGGACGATCCCCAAAATAAACTGCCTTGGCCAGCCTAACCAAATTGGTGAACCCTAGGTTCAGTCAGAGTCTGTGTCTCAGAAAATAAAGTCAAGAGGACTGAAAAGGACACTTGAAGTTGACCTATGGCCTCCACACACATGCCCACATAAATGTGTATATAGAGAGAGGGGAGGGGGATGTGGGGAAGGAGAGAGAGAGGGAGAAGGGGGAAGGGGAGAGGGAGGAGATGGAGAGAGGAAGAGGGAGAAAGAGAGAGAGAGACAGACAGAGAGAGAGAGAGAGAGAGAAAGAGAGAGAGAGAATTAATCACTATTTGGTTATCTTCATCTTCAAAAGTATATAGTCAGGCTTAATTCCTCAATCCTCAATAACTAAAAGTTTAGAAATATGTTGAAATTTAAAGTGTCATACAATTTCTGATGACATTGATATCTATGCATGTAGAGAAATGGGTGCATGTCTATGTAAATATGCACACAACCCTCTAGATATTCTCATACTCTCTTGACACTGTTTGTTGTCAATACGAGGAAAGGAGGTAATGGCACACGGTGACATTGTTAACTTTTCCTGAGGAGACATAAGACAATCTCTCAATCCCTCAGATAGGGCACCAACAACAGACCAAAGTTCAGATTCAGTCTAATTCTAATTTGTTGAACCAATGAGTTTTTTTTTTTTTAATAGAAAATGACCAAGGTTTGCTTATAAAATCCTGGGTACCCCTGAAACAGGTTTATCACTTCAAAGTCCTACCCTGTCATGGGTAATGACTTCATAGAAGCTGCATCATAGAATGCAGTTTTCAGCCAATTTCCTAATTCCTATCACTTGAGGCTGGAGGCGGGTTAGGAAAGTGTAATGGCTGGTTTCAGGAGAAGGTCCTGTGACCATCCTATTCTCTATCTACTAGGGAGAGGCAATAATTCCATAATTCCATTATCATTACCACAGACCTTCCACCTCTTCGGCATTCTGCATAGATTAGTTGTTGCCATGGCTACTGGGCCAAGGGACTCTCTAAATTGGAAGTAGGATGTTCATGTTATGGTATACAACAAGTGGATAGGGACCAGGGCTGCAAGCTTGCAATGAACCACTCGCAGCATAGCTTTCCAAAATAAGGATGCAACTTGAAATGTCAGATGTGCTGAAGTCGAGAAGCCCTAGTGCAGATCTGTGTATGCCTCTGTTAAATGCAGATACTGAACACAAACTCTCTCATCCTACAGAAGGGTTCCTCGTGTTTAATTTGTTCGCAGCAGATCAACAAGACGTTGTTTTCCCAGCCATCTGTTGAGACTGAAATAAGCTTTACTGTTCTCTGCCTGACATTTCATCCACATTTGTCTTCATGAGACTTCACTCTGGTTTGGGGACTCTCCTCTCTGCTCAACAGACTGCCTTCAAGTCTGGTTGACACAACTGAGCTCAGTTCATGGATTCTAGTGGAAGTTGGCTTAACCCTTTCGCTGATTCAAAGAACAGAACAAATTTGCACTGTATCTGCTCAACACCTTGTAAATGTATAACTAGTGAATGGGTTGAACTATGATTCTCTTTGTCAGTTCAGAATCTGTAACTATTTACCATTGGACAATTGCTTATACAAATTCATGAAAATGAAGATATTGTGTATTCTCTGTGGGGTGTGTGTGTGTGTGTGTGTGTGTGTGTGTGTGTGTGTGTGTGTGGCTGATGTACTTGTATTTGAGCATGAATCTATCTGTGGAGGTTAGAGGCAATCTCCATTGTCAATATTCAGAAGTTCCCCGTCTTTGTTTTTATTGTTGAAAATTAACATGCATACATATAATATATTTTGATCAACTCCACCTCACTCTGTCCCCTCCTACTCCCCCATATTTCCCCCCACTTTCCATTTCAGCTTCATGTATTCTTTTATTAAACCTATTAGATCTACTTAGTGTTGCCAGTATATATATGGGGCCATCTTAAGAAGAATGTGTAGCCCCGTAGTGTCCATCCAGTTGAAAACTGATTTACTGCCCAGAGATCAACAATGGCTGACAGCTCCTTAGCTGGGAGTGGGACATTGTGACTCCCTTTCTGATCACTGCTGTGATTTGGGCTGTCTTAATCTTGTGCGGGTCTTGGTCATGCATGCAGACCCAGCTATTTGTGTGTACAATATGCTGTCATGTCCGAAAATACTGTTTTGTATCAGTCTTCCATAACCCAGCCCTTACAATCTTTCTGTCTGTTCTGTGATGATGCCTTGGAGATAGAGGGAGTGATATAGATATTCCATTTTGACCTGAGCAACTCACAGTCTTTTATTATCTGCACATTGGCCAGCCGCGAGTCTCTGTATTATTATCTGGCTGCTCCACAAATAAACTCCTTTCAGAAGGGTTGAGACCTACACTAAACTATGAGTGTAAAGATAAGATCTTGGAGGAACATTAATGTATTTATCAGAGTAGTAATTAGTAGTAAGTTCTGCCCTAGGGTTTATAGCACACCTACCCATGTGTTCTTTTACCAGAAATGAGTTCTATCTTGTGAAGACAGACTTCAAAGAGTGATTGGTTATTCTCATAACACTAGTGCCACTGTGGAATCCATAAGCATATATTGTTGGGCAATTTTACAGTAGCCTGCCATGTTCCCAGCAGTTTAGATTTCTTCTCTCCCCTAGTAATGCGAATAGTACCTTCTAGCACTGAGAGAGTTAACCCACAGTGATAAAGCTTCCAGACCAATACCACCTTGGCTTCCCCCATGTCTGATGATTCAAGTATGTGGTATCTTCAGCAAAAATTCTCACCATCAAATTGGAGGGTAACCAAGAAGAGTGATGATAATATTTGATGGGAACTCTGAGGTATTCCACTGATCAAAAACTCAAAAAGAGGTAACTCACCCCTGGCACCAGAGTTTTTATTTGCTTTCCCAGGTGTCCATTAAAGGGATTGCCATCCCTCAGGGGTTAATCCATTTAAAGTCCTTTTATATGTGTAGATGTGTATACTATAGTAAATTTCTACCAGAGTTTTCCCCATGTCCTTTTCAGAGTTCTTTAGTTATTCCTCCCTTTAACCCCTTGTCTACCTTCAATGTGGTTACTAAGACATAGACTCTCACTGAACCTGGATTTAGCCAATTTTGCCTAATCTGACTGTTCAGGAATCCATAGAGATCCAGTTGTCTCCACATCTTCAGTAATATGATTACCGAAGCATATACTACTTCAGCTGGCTCTTTATATGGGTTTTAGGGATCAAACTGGGTCATTGTGCTTACACAACAAGCTATTTAACCACTATGCTATCCACACAGTCAACCAGATACTTGGTAATTGTAGCTGGACAATTCTTGGAATATGCAGTGGTCTCTATTGACTAGAAAATTATTTAGGCTCAGTGGCAAAGCTCAGTGGTAAAGCACTTGGCTACTATGCACAAGGTCCTTCATTTCATCCTCGGCAACACAATTTTTGGGAGGAGGGAGGATGACATTTTGGAGCATCTTCTCTCTGGTTTATCAAAAAATAAAAGATCCCAGTTATACACAGGTAAGGTCAGTTGATCTTGTGGAGTGCTCTATTCTTCCTTTTGTCTGATATCAGAAAAGTATCTTATATCTACCAGAATTGACTTCACTGTAACATTTCCCCTTTATATGGACTAGGAGTCTTTGTGGGGCACACTTACCTTTACCATCTGTAAGCTGGACAACATTTCTCACCTTTCTAATGCCTCCCAGGTTGCACCCATTGGGGTGGCTACAATTCTGGCTAGAAATGTCTTCCAAGTGCACTGGAAGCATGAGATGAAACCATAGAACTAGTCAAAGTACAGATGAAGGATCTTTTGTCAGACTTTGAGGCTCTCCCAGGCATTCATCCCCCTAATGAGTATTCCCCATGATGTTGAGAAGCAGCACTTCAGACTTGCTCCCTCTTCTGACCTCAGGCTCATAACTATACAACTCCAGGGTTATTCCCAGCTGACAGCATCTGGAGAAGAGTAAGTGTGCACAAACATTTAGGGGAGTGAATTAGGAAGGACTATCAGCATGTAGCATAGGTTCAAAGTTATGTTTCTCTAGAGCTAGCTGGGAATTACATACAGAATTCATATATGTCTTTGAGTCTTCTAAAATTTAAATGAAAGAAGGAGAAAGAAATGGAGGAAAAAAACAGACAATTATTAAAACAAAACACACACACACACACACACACACACACACACACACACAAACTAAAGCCAAAACGCTGTTAAGTGGCCCACAGTCTTCAGTAGCTAGGATGTAATCATGTGCTTCTGGCTACTTTATCCCACATAAAGAACCTGGAAAATGTGTTTAAACTACTAATAGGCCACTGAAAAGCTTGTGCTTTTAGAAAACTGTTCTTAGCCGATACATCATTTGTATGTACTACCTTTGTAAACATTACTGGATAAGTACATGGTATGCATCTTGATTCAGTATATAATCTTGGTAGAATTTTGTGTAATTCAAGATGAGGAATCATTAAAATGACTGATGGCTGCCAGTTATCAAACAACACCTACTTGTTAGCTGTTGCACCTACACAGGGCTGTATATCGATGTATTTGTTCTTCTCTGCCCTAATTCTCAGTGGGGAATTCTGTCACCCTTCCCCTCAACCCTCAACCCTATCATCTCAGGGTCCAACCAGTTCCAAATACCTGCCAGATTGCACCCACTCACAACACAAAGCCAGCAGGGAAGTGTTCAGAGCTAAAGTGAATAAGAGAAATAAGCATGCTATATACAGATATTAACTCTCCTTATTCCCAGAGGTTCACAAAGCCATCCCTGCCACCTGCAAATTCTGTGTAGAGAAGCAGGCATTTAGCTCTTAGATATCCAAATCTGAAGTGTGGGTTCTGAAAAAACATATGTTTCACTATATTCCCATCATAGTCAAACATTTAAAAGTATAGGATGAGGAGATGTTTGCTGTCTGACTTGGCGTAGTTCTGGTATCATTAGAAATGTGTGGTGTTCTGTCCAGCTTCTAGCCATTATAAATAAGGCTTCTATGAACATAGTGGAACATATGTCCTTATTATATGTTGGAGCATCTTTCGGGTATATGCCCAGGAGTTCTATAGCTGGGTCCTCAGGTAGTACTATGTCCAATTTTCTAAGGAACTGTCAGATTGATTTCCAGAGTGGTTATACCAGTTGCAGTCCCACCAACAATGAAGGAGTGTTCCTCTTTCTCCACATCCTTGCCAGCATCTGCTGTCTCCCCTGAGTTTTTGCTCTTAGCCATTCAGACTGATATGAGGTGCCCAGGGACTAAA
Organism: Rattus norvegicus; assembly: GCF_021556685.1. Classification (NCBI taxonomy): domain Eukaryota; kingdom Metazoa; phylum Chordata; class Mammalia; order Rodentia; family Muridae; genus Rattus; species Rattus norvegicus. The sequence continues at coordinate 40,158,136 of NC_141546.1, read as the reverse complement.
TCACCATCCCAAGAGAACACAGGGTTGGACCTATGGCTCCATCTGCATATGTAGCAGAGGATGGACCTTGTTGGGCATCAATGGGGGGTAGAGGGGGAGAAGCCCTTGGTCCTGCCAAGGCTCCATGCCCCACTGAAGGTGAATGTCTGGGCAGGGAGGTGGGAGGGAGTGGAGGGTGGGTGAGGGAGCACCCATAGAAACAAGGGGGGATGGGATAGCAGATTTCTGGAGAAGAAACCAGGAAAGTGGACAACATTTAAAATGTAAATTTAAAAAAATCCAATAAAAGAAACAAAAAGAAATGTATCTGTCATGTAAAGAAAGACAATGAACCTCAGATTGCTCATGTATACCCCATTTGTAGTTTGTTGGGAGTATCGAGAGAGAGAGTATATTGGCCACTGCTGAGCATGGAGAATGGCAAGCATTACTCAGATGTCATTAGTGTTTGTTAACTGTTGTTATCACCACCATCATTATTTCCTGTAGGTCCCATAGGCACCCTAGTTACAGCTGTTCCCATGGCCTGGCAGTAATTAGACCGACATTCCCACTGGTGGGCCTGACATCTGACAGAGGTTACAGTTCATGTTTTCTATACATAAAACTGAAGACTGCTTCTTCCAAGGTTCATTCTGAGGTGTGTGACAACAATTCCTCTGCTGTGGCCTTACTACAGTTAGGTGTTCGTTTTTGTTTTTGATCCCAGTGAAGGAATTTGGGGATGGCAAAAGACAGACCAACCCAGAGGGTTTTCAGTGAGGGTTTTCATTTCAGCTAAACACTTGGAGACACACCCATCCCCCGTGGCATCCCCCTGTTGAGCAATGTCCTTGAAAGAAGTTGGAAAGTACTGCTATGCAACTCTTGGCTCTTGAGACAGACAAGATGGGGAGCTGGGCTGAGGGCAGGCCTAGTGACCTACACTGTACATCTAGTACACTCCCTGTGAGACAATTTGTTTTGAAGGGAGAGACCAAGGATTGGGCCATATATTCAGATTAAATCACAAATACTATGTGGCTTAATTCTTCCTGTTTTGAATGTAAATTCTTAAGCAATTGGTCAGTATTCTTCTATTTAGGGAACCAAAAAGAGTAAGTATAATTCAAATGAGGAACCCTTGGGAAACTAAACAAATTTCATGAAAACATGTAGATATTGGAAAGACTAAAGGTTGATGTCAGTGCAAGCATCTGCAGGCATTTTGTGAGCACTGGCAACATATATGTTGAGATTTTCTTTTCTGTATAACACTGGAGAAAAAGGAGAATCTACAGTTCCTTATTCTTCCTGCACTCCATTTCTACTAAGGATTTACTCACCTTTACTGAGACTCAGAATGTCAAGTTCATGCCATTCTTGTTTCTGAGCCCTGCTCCTCCAAGCACCATCTAAGTGCTGATGGATCTGTTGTGATGTCTCTCATGCCTGTCTTACTCTTTTCAGCTCTGCTGTTTGATTTCAGGGAAGTTATGGCTTTGATAGGAGCACAATAATCATAATTTTCAATACCCTTATTGTCCCTTCCAGTCCGTGTGTATGTGTGTGTGTGTGTGTGTGTGTGTGTGTGTGTGTGTGTGTGTGTGTGTTGTGCCTGGTACTAGAGTAAATTCCTAAAGATGTTCATTTGATCCTGTACCTATGACAATGTCTGGCTTTATCTGTCTTCATCCCTAAAAGTCTCTTTTTATGCAACTGCATACTCTATTTCAGTGGAATTGGCCTATTCAAGTATATCACTGCCCTTCCAGAACATTCCCTGGACCTCTGTAGAGCTCTGTGACATTTTTTCTTTTAATGAGAAATAGAGTAGGCAACAAGAATATATATTCCTTTCTGCTTCATAGATTTAAATTTATTTGTTTATTTATTTATTTATGATGAATTTATGATGTATAAGAATGGGTAAGGGTTGGTACAAAACATGCCACATCATGCATGAATGTAGCATTCATAGGACAGCTTTTTAAGCTTATTCTCTCCCTTCATCATGTGCGTTCCAGGAATCAAACTTGCTTCAACAGGCTTGAAGTGCCTTTACTCTCTGAGCCATGGTTCTAGTCTGCTTTTCATTTCTATCATAAAAACCATGACCAAAAGCAACTTGGTAGAGGAAAGGGCTTAGTTCAGTTTACTGAAAGAAAATAGGCCAATAATAACCCAACTCAAGAGCTAGAAGCAGTTACCATGAAGAATGCTTCTCGCTGGCTTGCTCCCACTAGCTCCTGCTCATCCAACTTTCTTACACAACCTGGGATCACCTGCCCATGATATGCTGGCAGGTGATCACACTACTGTCCACAGTATGCTGGGCCCTCCTTCATTAATTAGAAAACAAACAAAAATTACCCCACATTTTGAATCCAGGATATTCTTAAGCTGAAACACCTTCTTCCCAGTAAGTTTAGTTTTTGTTGCGCTGAGAATAATAACTAGCCAGTATAACCATGTGGTGATCCCCATCCTAAGACTTCTTAGTGTATGTCCCTATAGACAGATACATAAAATGTAAGTTTACAGTCAAAATGGCAGAGAAATAAAGATATGTGCCACTACATCAGCAAATAAATCAGAGTGCCCCCCAAATCTCCATGAATTCGTTTCTTATTCCAGCTTCTTTTTGAGCCATTAGATATAATTATTAACACATCTGTGAGAACCCATCCAGGAATAAAATGCACTCACAGCTTGTGTTGTGTTGTGTTGTATGCTTACTTGTTTTTATGTTTTTAAAGAAATTTATAGTCCCTGAATTGCTGGCATCTAATTGAAAAGAAAAGCCTGCACCTGGTCCAGGAACAGCACCTGCTGGATAGGTGACTCTCTGGATAGGTGACTGTTTCCTGTCTACAGTTTAGGAAGAACTGTGAGCTCTGTATGTTCTTTTCTTCCACCTTATAAGATGTGGGACTGTGATCCCAAGAAAGTCCTAAGGCTTATAAGAAAGAGGGCATGCTAGGATTTGAAGGTGAAAGGAAACACTTTGTTTCTCCCAGATGATCACCTTAGTTTAGCAAAACAGCTCAGTTCCTAGCATCCGAAATGCTATGATTAAAGACTGACTTCCTGTCTCTTCATATGCAAATCTGCTTAAGGTGTCATTCATTTGCATCCGAATAAAAATGTAATAGTACTTTGAAAGTAAGAACTGAGTGTCCAACCTTTTCACATCTACAAGTTTGCAAAGAAGAATTAAACTCTTAGAAAACAAAACAAAATAACCAGGATGGGGCTGGGGAGTTGTCTCTTAGTTAAGAGCACTTGCTGCTATTGCAGACCAGAGCCTGGGTCCAGCACCCATGTTTGTTAGTTCACAGTTGCCTGTAACTCTGGCTCCAGGGAAAGTCTAGAGGCCTGGTCTCTACCATATACCTGAATTTATGTGTAGATACACACATTCACACACACATAAATAAAAATAAAAATAAAAAAAGAGAAGTTTTACAAATGAGACCTCAAACTTAAAGAGATCAGTATCATTTGGAGTCATTAGCTCACTATCCTGAATGGAAAACCTTCAGTCCAGGATGAAATCTAGCAAAAGTTTTGATCACTGTAAAAGATGAAGCTCAACACAGAGATTCACCAGCAGCAAGTGCTTGAAGGTTCTAATTGAGTCCTCTGGGTATCCTGACTTAATAGCATATTTAAAGTGCAACACGATATGTTCTAATTTCTATAATTCTCAATAACGATGCCCGCATTTCCCCTTCTTTTCTCTTTCCCCAACTCGTCTATATAAATATCCACTGTTTCTTTAAATCACACTTAATTAGAGGATTTTTGTGGTTTTTCTTTTTACACGTTGTCTCCTGTTGGAAGTGGGTTAATCCCGAATCTCTAATAAATATGAATGGATTAAAGAGAATCATGAGTTCAAGATCATTTTAGTATCCTGGGCATAATTGTTAAAATCTTCACGGTCTCCTGGGATGTGTGGGATTACATCAATTAAATCATGTCTCTGTAACTGAGCGCAGTGGCCATAAATGTGACTGTGTTTGCTAGCACCCTCTCTGTATTTAATTTGCTGGGCTGTAATGGATTGTCAGAACAGTAAATGTGAGGCAGGTAACGTAAACTGTAATGATGGTAATTATCTGAATGGATCAATCATTGTGTTATTGTAACCTGATGTGGGTAGAGGCGAGATGCAGGCATCCCATATAAATTCTCATTTTCCGTTTTATTTCCTTGCATGATTTCCCCCAAGATATTTAGAGTGAAACCATGTAAACTGGCTGCCACAGTTGTCTCTACTCTCTTTTCCAGTCTCCTTAGTTGCGTCAGCAGATCCCATCCCAAACACCCTTTCTCCCAAGAACGCAGTCATCTTACAGGATTGGAGCTCCAACTCTTGTCCTGATACTTTAAGCACCTTAAGTTGTTTTAGTTGAATAATTTGTATCTCTCTCTCTCTCTCTCTCTCTCTCTCTCTCTCTCTCTCTCCCTCCTTCCCTCCCTCCCTCCCTCCCTCCCTCTGTGTGTGTGTGTGTGTGTGTGTGTGTGTGTTGTGTGTGTGTGTGTGTGTGTGTGTCCCCACACATTGTGGCATTGTATGTGAAAATACCTTTCCATGTGTCAACCTCAGTTATCGTGCTGCATGTAACATCCAATTTGGTTTTGATATAGGGTTTCTTACTCACTGAGTAAGCTGGCTGGCCGCCCAGGAAGCTCTAACTAAGAATGCCCTGTCTCTGCCTCCCTAGGTTGGGATTACAGATGCATGCCACCATACTTAACTTGCATGCATTAGTTTTCAGGATTGAACTTGGATCCTTGAGCTTAGGTAGCAAGCACTTTATAGACTAAGACAAATCTCTCCCAGATTTGTCCCTTAAAGAACTATAAAGCCACAAAGTGAAATACAGGTTGCTCCCCTAAATATCTACAATGGAACCAAACTAGACTATCCTCCTATGTGGGCTGGGGGCAGGAACTGAGTGATTGCTTTTGCTGCTCCTGAAGCAAGTTCAACAAGACAGAAGTGAAGCAAGCCTACGAGGAAAGAGCACCAAGCTGGGCAAAGCTCCCGTTTTCATATTGGCTGTTAGTGGTTGTGTGGAGAGGAAGAGTCATGTGTCTTTAGCTAGGGATGACTACTGGTAGGTTATCCATGCCCAAGGAGATGAACTCATATCCATGTGCTATTTGCAATAGACACAGAAGGTAATAAAAAAAGACTTGAAGTTGAGAGGTAGATATATTGGGGAGAAGGGAAGGATTGAGGAGCTAGAACTAGAGTGGATATAACCAAGATAATGGTGGAGAATTTCCCTAGCTGCTTGGTAAAGATGGACCCCTGGGTTGAATACCAAAGTTTCAGTCCTTCCCAAAGAGAGGGCATGGAAGAAGGAGGAAAAAGACAGAATTGTGTATTGGAGAGTTTCAAGAACAAATTGATGAATGCTACTAATGATTAATAATGATAAGAAATGAAATCCTATGGCACGCCTTTCTCATTGTGGATAACAACAGAACTCAACTTCAAGGTGCCATAAGTAGAAAGTGACCTGTAGTGTACCACAGAAGCACAGCCATAGCCTGTGTCCAGGGAAGATGCAGAGGAAGCCTGGGAGAAAAGTCACATCGAGAATGAGAAAGCCTAGAGCCCCAGTATCAGCACTGGGCACAGTGTGAACAGAGTTGCTATGCTGGCTGAGAGGTAGGGCACAAAATGGCTGATCCATGTTGCTTCCTGAGAAAGATGCCGTGCTCAAGGAAAGTGAGGCAAAGAGGGGGTACAGTTTAGAGATGTTATAAAAGGGAAAGAGGAAAGGGGGTTAAAAATGGTCTGGAAATAAGAGTGAATGTAGGACCATCCCCCACCAATCATCATCCAATAAAAAGGACCAAAATAAGAGCACAGTGAGGTGTAAGAGTCCTCGAAGGGAAGGGAAATAGCCCAGTCAGTAAAATACCCAGCATGCACTCATAGGGCTTGATTTGGATTCTCAGCTCCCACAAAGAAACTTCTGACACGGCTGCAGGTAACCTATAACCCCAGCACTGGGGAGGAGGAACTGAAGCATCCTGTGGCTTGGTGACAAGCTAGCCTGGATGAATTAATGAGCTACAGACTCACTGAGAGACCCTATCTCAAAATAGTAAAGTGGAGAATAAGTGAGCAGACAGCTTGACATCAACTTCCAGCCTCCAGATACACAGGCACACATGTGAAGGCACACAAGCTCTTGTTCAAAGGCACACATGTGAAGGTGCACAGGCAGACACGCAGCCAAGCAGGCAGTCAATCCAAGGATCCTGTGTGCGGGTAAGCTGAGTGATTGCATCTGATAAACTGGTGAGACTGATGTGGAAATGGGACAGTCGTGCCTAAATGTGCAATGAGGCGAGGGAGCAAAAGGTGCTGCTTTAAAGAGGCTTTGGAGGAAAGAAAACCTGGAGAGAGCAAACAGCTAAGAAGCCTACCATAGAGTTGGACAGAAAGGGAGTGCTGAAGCAGAGTCGCACTGCATGCCTCTCAGTGTAGCTTTGACTTCTGTAATCATGCTAATAGTTAACATATTCAGGACAATAAAATGAAATCAAAAAGAGGGAAAATTAAATTTGAACACTGTCAGAAACAAATGAGTTGCCTAGCAGCCCCTGGATGGGAGAGCAGAGTACTGACCTGGTCACCTCTGAACAGAGAATTTTGATTAATACCTTTACTCTGAAAGAGAACATATTGTCACCTCTCCCTAGCATGGATTTTCCTAGTGTAACAGTTTTCTGGGCACTGTGGGGGGTGGAACGAGGCAGGAAATAACTGCTGTAGGAGCCCAGTTCTCACTGTAAGAATTGGATGCTAGAGATGGGAAGTGCAAATGGTGAAGAGAAAGGAAGGGGCTAAGAGGGTAGGTGAGGAGGAACACTGAGAAGAGGAACAGAATATAGGGAAAGGAATCAAATGGAGGAGAAAGGAAAGGGGAAGAAGGGAGGGGGAAGGGAGGAAGTCCCCAGCACACAGACAGGAGATATTTCTATCAAAGGGTAGAGGGTATTAAAACGAATTATGAACTAGAAAAACTCATTCTAGAGGGCATCACCAGTCCAAGGCTGAAACTGAAATGAGAAGTGTGGACCATAGTACCATAGCGTACAAATGTATTTTAGGAAATCCATAGCCATCCTCAAGAGCATCCTAACCCACACAAGGGACAAATGGTGTCTTGTCTGAAACCTGCCTCGATCATGCAGGAAAGAAATGGGAAGGAAGAATAGTGTTTGAGCAGATGCAGCTAAATGTCTACTACTGTGATGTGAGGGAAGGTGTGTGGAAGTCTACATGGTTTTTGAAAGTTGTGTGTGTGTGTGTGTGTGTGTGTGTGTGTGTGTGTGTGTGTGTGTGTGTGTGCGTGCATATGTGCAGAGGCTATAAAGGGAACACACTAACCTGTATACCTTCTCAAAGCCTCCTGCACTCAGCAAACTGATTAAGAGTGCTCCTTCCAGGGCTGAGGAGACAGCTCAGTCAGGATAGTGGTCTTTTGTGCAAACATAAGGACCCGAGTTCAATCCCCATAACCCACTCATGTAAAAAGCCAGTCATGGTGCTACCTTGCTACCTTAACATCCCCACCACAATAAACTTTACCTGAACTATGAGCAAGAAACACGCGCGCGCACACACACACACACACACACACACACACACACACACACACACACACACGTTTGTCAACTTGTTTTTATTACAGCAGTGAAAGAGACTGATAGCATATCAACACTCCCATGGCCACTCCTTTGAGGAGCATGAGGGCTATAATTAGAGGAAGCAGGGTAGAGAGAGAGCCATAGGATCATTCAGAGTGTATAGTCCAGAGTCACTGGCTGGCACCAAGAATAGCACCTAGACTTTGTCTTTCAAGTTGAAAACTTTGCCTGAGATTCATTTTTGTAGCCACGACAAGTATTAGGCTTCGAGACCATGCCAAGTCTTAATGTAGTAGATGTAAGCATTTCTTACATTTTCATAGCATAAGATAAATACTAGCATCCTTCTGGGGAACAGCCATGCATAGAGCATGATTTGATTTTCGACTCGTTCGGAATACCAAGTTCCGATTTCTTAGAATGATAACGTATGCTTGTGAGCGAGCCTGTAAGACAGGAGTCATCCCTCTGATTCTTATAATAGCAGTTAGAGCAAACCTGTCAAAGGTACTTCTAAGAGATTACCTAGGGTCCTGGGGAGGTATATTTAGCAACCATATTGAATGAGTTGTCACATAACACAACGTTTCATTGATTTATGGGTGTTATTTCTGTCTCTTACTGCAGGCGGAGAATTCAGCCCTGGCTCTGGAAAACGAGAATCAGAGAGAACAGTATGAGAGATGTCTTGATGAGGTAAGGCTGGGGAAGAGGGCGGAGGAGAGGCTGGACTGGGTAAGGATCTTGATAGGTATAAGGGCAAGTGCCTCCCATGTTCCACAGAATGATAATGTTTTCCTCCAACAAAGGGAAGTTGTAAACAGGTGTCCCCTGAGAAATAATAGTTTCTTAGCCTCCTTTCCCCCATAAATGCACCCTCTTCATATCTCTTTTATCTCACCTCTCTCCCCTCCCTCCCTTTCCTCTCTGCTCTCTCTCCCCTTTCTTTCTCCTTTCTCTCCTCTCTCTCTTTCTCCTCTTTTTCCTGTCTCTGCCTCTCCTTCCCCTCCTTCCCATCATCCCTCTCTCTGGCCTTCATCTCTCTCTCCTGTATGAATGCCTCTCTATGTATATTTCTTCTCTCACTTCCCCTTCCTTCTCTCTTCCTCTCCTCTGTTCTTCCCCTCTTTTCTCTTTCTCTCTTTCATATCTCCTCTCCCTCTCCCTCTCTCTCTCTCTCCCTCTCCTCTCTCCTCTCTCCTCTCTCCTCCTCTCTCCTCTCTCCTCTCTCCTCTCTCCTCTCTCCTCTCTCCTCTCTCCTCTCTCTCTCCATCCTCTCTCTCTCTTTCCCTTCCCTGCCCTTCCTCCATAATATTCTTCGGTCCCTTTGGGTACTTACCTTCCACCCTTGCACATTCCTAGGGTATGATTCACTGTTTGATCAATTCCTTCTCTCCAAGAAGCATGCTCCTTGGCCCTGAACAGGAAAGAGCCACGTGGGCACACTACGTGTACAATTAGATGCGTTCTCGGAGAAGTGAATTGCTGATCGAGTGGGTGGGGACAGTGTTCACAGTTGGCAGCCAAAGGGGGAAATCAGCCCACTGAGCACAAGCCAAAAAGAAAAAGGGAAGTCGGGAAGAAAATTTGAGTGCAGTAAAAGATGGAGCCCCACACATGAGTAAACTCAGTAAATATTATCTGATAATGATGGTGAGGTTAGGACAAAAATGGTGGGTGTTTAGATAGTGTCTGGGTGGGGATAGGGGTAAGGCTGGAACTGAAGCCTGCTTAGGGTGCTCAACCTCCTCATCATCTCCTTACACTGTTAGGCATAGGAGCCAGTCACACTGCTGCTTCTTGTCACAATGGACCATTGGCCACATGGAGTCTCCTCAGGGACTCCACCATGATGGGAGCCATTATTTAAATGAATGGCTTCTTCAGACATCAGCCTAGGGTGTTAAATCTCTCCCAGATTCTATGAGATTCTATTAGAGTGTAGCTGAAAAGATTTTTAAAAGATTGTATGCTGTCTTATCCTATTATTTTACTTGTGGGATGACTAACATACCTTCAGGTTTTTTATTCTTGCTCACAGCTAGATAACTGTTTTCTGGTGAGCACTTTGCTATTCTTACCCTCTCCATCCCTTCCATTCTCTCACCTTTGATGCTGTCCTAGAAGTTGATGGGTTGGACCACAGAGTATACAGATCAGAATCCCAGGTATAGCCATACTCTTTTTTGACTTAGGCAGATATAATCCCTACCTTCTGAGGATGAGTGTTTTAGCTATTTTGGTTTTCTAACACCAGTGTTTCCATTAGGCTGGGTTATCCTACACAAGCACTTTTCTTAGACCAGGATAGTCTCACATCAGTACTTCTCCTAGACTGGGTTATCCCATACCAGTGTTTCCCCTAGGCTGAGATATCCTGAACCAGTTCTTCACATAGCCTGGGATGGTGCCACACAAGCACTTACCCTAGATTGTGATATCCCACACTAGCTGTTCCCCTAGGCTAGGATACCCTACATCAGTGCTTCTTCTAGGCTAGGGTTTTCCCACACCAGTGGTTTTGCACACATTTATGTAGAACTCGCTATATAGCCACAAATGACCCTGAACTCCTGATCTTTGTGTTCTATCTCCCAAGTGCTGGGATTACAGACATGCGCCACAATTCTGGATTATGTAATGTTGGGGAATGGCACCTGTGCCAACTGATCCATAGCTTCAGACCCAGCCCAGTGGTTGTTAAGGATATGTTGTCTAGCCCTACATCAGTCACCTCTGAGAACTTGGGATGGACATAGACTCTCAGGCCACATCCCTAATCCACAGAGTCCTGGTGTCTCTCAGCATGAATCCAGCATGTGGGCATTAGCAGGCTCTCTCATTGTTGTCTGTATACACTGCTACTTCAGTCTTGGTCTTATGACACTGACCACTCCGGCCCTGGCACTCCATACTTACATGCTGTTAGATTACTCTCCAGATGTCCTTGTAAAATTGCCTACTATCCAGCCTTTCTGTTGTTTAGTTTTTCTAGCCATGCATATTGCTGACTCAATCAAATAAGTTTATGACCCTCTGCCCTGTCAGGATTCAGAACTCCAGAATGGACCTCAAAAGATAGCTCATCAGACAGAATATGTAGAAGGACCTGGGATTGGGTCTTGGAGCCCATGTAATATACCAGCATGGTGGCAGACATGTTGTCCCAGCTCATGAAAAATTAACACAGATAGTACTTCAGGATTGTCACCTGAGGTTAACCTCTGACCTCTGTTTGCACCCACAGACATGGAAACAGAGAGAGAGAGAGAGAGAGAGAGAGAGAGAGAGAGAGAGAGAGAGAACCCAAAGGTAAAGCAATTAGGAAAGTTATTGACATAAAAGCTAGCACACACTTGGGTCTGATAAAGCCAGTTCAGCTTTCCCCAGCCCTGTTCCCTGGGCCCTTGGTCCAGTCAAAGCCTAAGACAAGCAAGGCCAAATAGATTCAAGGCTATTTAAAGGAACCAGTAATCCTCCTGGGTTAAAAGTATTGATGAGCCAAGTTGCACTTTCACCTCTTGCACGGAAATTTCCAGGGAGACATGACCTGTATTCCGAAGTCAAATTCATGGGCTCAAATCACAGAGCTTTGTACTGACCACGGTTCTCCCTGGGGCCACGCTTCATACAGCACAAAGCTCAGAGCGTTTCTCAGTGGAAGCCAGAGACTGGGCCATGGAGATGGCATAGTCTGTATGGTACAAGTGTAAGCAATTAAGTTCAGACCCTAGAACCCTTGGAAAAAGCTAGGTATAGTGGTACACATCTCTCATCCCAGTGGTACTGAGGCAGAGATGGGAGGAGCCCTGAGGCTCACTAGCCAGCCTGTTCAGCTGACTGGAAGAGCTCCCCAGGTTCAGTGAGAAACCCCCACTCAAATTAACTTGGAGCACTGACTGAGGAAAACACCTCATGTCTGCATCTGGCCTAAGCATGCTCACAAACATACAAGCTCATACAGACCCAAGTGCACACATGCACACAAAAAAGAGCCACCTGCCCCCCACCCTGTGTTCCGCACACCTCTGCTGTGTGGGTTTCACCAGAGCACCTCAGACCAACTGAAATTTTCTCCTTTGAAATCATTTCCCGTGGCTCCACTGACAGCAGGGTTTTGAAGAGAGAGTCCCTCTGTTCCTAATTGCAGGAATTAACAGTTGCCAGCAAGGTGATTTACAACAAAGGGCCACCTCTGTGCAACACAAACGTTTTGTATTGGTGAATACCGGCCTCCGATTACACACGCCTGTTGTTCTGTAACTAATTGCACAGGGTAGACTGTCTGTTTCCAAGCCGTGAAAGAAGATGCTCTCGGAGGGGTAGTTCCATGTAGTAATAATGCAAAGTGGAAAATCTTTCCAAGGCTTTTTATACCAATTAGTCCAACTAGCAAGGTAAGGCCTCATGTAAGCTATTTCCTAGCTAGTAAGCTGCGTACAACACACTCAAAGGTAAGGCATGAATGGAAAGCACCTTCAGTCCCTTCTTCCCTCCTGCCTGTTTGCTGGGAAATAGGGAGTACCTTGAGGTTCGAGCAAACACTGGGGAATCTAAACTTCTGTCTATGCTTTTACAAAAGAACATCTTTATTAGAAATAGGCAAATATTGTGCACAGATGGGCACACACCCATGTAGAAAAAGATACATAGTGTAAGGCTGGCTTGGGCAGTCCTTACACACACGCGTGCATTGCCTACACACACACACACACATAGATGGATACATACACCACACACACATATATGCCTCCCATGTGCACAGATAAATACCTATAGCACTATGTATGTATGTATGTATGTATGCACACACACACACACACACACACACACACACACACACACACACTTCGCTTCTCTTGCTTCTTCACCTTAGAGTAAAAAGATCACACCAAGGACTACCCTCATTGCTTTATGGGAGTTCGTGAGTTTTCAAGACTGATTCTGTATTCTCTTAGTCTAAATATTTGGCAGGAAGACTACCATCAAGTGGTGAACTACTATGTGTTCACAGTATTGCCTTAGCCACAATTCCTTCCAGACCCGCTGTTCCACACACAGAGGTACAGTTTGTGTATAAAATAGCCGTGATAGCATCCCTCGAGCTGCTGCATCGCCTTCAGATGGATTCGGAGGCGTCTAACAAACCTGAGTGTCACCTCCCTCACATGGGCTCTGCGATCCCATAGAACTGTTAGACTAACAGAAGCGAGGAGGTGAGAGGGTCATGGAGTCAGGGTTAGAGCTGTGGGTGCAATGAGAGCTTCAGGGATGGATGGTAGTCAGCAGTGGATAGGGGGAGTGAGGCAGAGCAGCAGTAAAGAGAAATTGTGTGTGTGTGTGTGTGTGTGTGTGTGTGTGTGTGTGTGAAAAAGAGAGAGAGAGAGAGAGAGAGAGAGAGAGAGAGAGAGAGAGAGATATGAAGGCCAGAGGGTTTTTTTAGACTGAGCCTTTCTCTGAATCTGGAACTCACAGATTATGTTCCACAGGTTAGCAAGCCCCACCTCCTCAGGATGGAGATTACATACGTGTACTATCACACTCTCCTTCTTAGGTGGGTGCTGGGACTTATACCTAGGTCTTCATGCTTGCGTGGCAAGCGCTTACTCAGAGAGTCATCTGCCTACCCCCTACATAGGGATCTTCAAATATGCTCTTAACTGTATGATGCCCCATTCCAGAGCTGGTTGGACTCTACTCTGGCACAGAGCCTGGGCACTCCTGTTTTTAAAATGCTCTGAGAGTTAAATATTCGTCAAAGGTTAAGAACTGCTGTAGGGAGGGCTTCTCAGTGCCATGGCCAAGTAATGCTTTTACAAAGTGTGCATGAGTGGATGACACACGGGAAACAAGCCTGCATACAGTGATATGCTCACACGGAAAGTTTAGCATTATTTCTGTGTTAATGAAAGCCACGAACTCAGAATTATTATGACCATACTTGTGCTCTCTCTCTCTCTCTCTCTCTCTCTCTCTCTCTCTCTCTGTGGGTGGGTGGGTGGGTGGGTGGGTGCTGTATGCCTGAGTTGGACCCCACCTTCAGGCACATCTCATATCAGAAGTGTACATCATCTTTAAGGTCATAGTCGCAGTGATGCGAGCAGATCGCACCCTGCTTCCCAGCCTTTGGTGCTCAATTGAGCACATTCCTGTCTCCTCTGGTCAGTAGCTCCATTCTGTTTGCTATTATTGCTCCGAGGCTCAGTATAATTCTCAGCCCACATGAAGTGTTTAGTGCATGTTTGTTAAATGACTAAATGAATAGATGTAGAGGGAGCAGCAGGAAATTAATTTCCAAATTGTTTTCTTGCAATCCCACATATGCATTTAGACTAATGCCTTCCGTTATCTCGTCAGAGGAGGTAAACAGGCATTTATTATGCACCAACCCTAAACACAATCCAAAGAATAAATACTCAGAAGGAAATAAATAGACATACTTAAAGACCAAATTGAATTTGAAGAGGCCATATGGACCCTGACTAGGGAAGACTCAGGGTTCAAACATTGTCACAGCTGCTCTGTCTTGTAGTATAGCAAGTGTGGAACTCTCCTGTTTTTACCTGAAAATACTCTTACACAAAATAAATGAACATCAACTAAGGCTGAATCGCATTGGGTAGAGTACTTTCCCAGCATGCACGAAGTTCTATCCACAGCACATCATCTTGGTGCACACCTGTAGTCTTGTCACCCCAGAATCAAGGTCGTCTTTGCCTACATAGAGAATATGAGGTCAGCTTGGGTACATGAGACCCTGCCTCAAAATTCAACCATCAGAAACAGAGGGAAGGGTATGCTTTGTGACTGACTTAGGCATTCATGTCACGCGCGCGCGCGCACACACACACACACACACACACACACACACACACACACACACACCTTTCGCTTTTACAGATAAAATCCATTTTCTTCACTCTGACATGACACAAGGGACCTGCCCCCTGAGCCTCCCTTCCTGGCTGCCATTTGCCATTGATGGAATGACTCCTCTACATTTGGCCCTGCCTCAGTGGCTTCTCTGACTACACAGTCACCTCACACTTTTCTCACAACGTCAACTGGTTCCCATGTTTTATGAATAAAGAAAGCTACTGTCTTATTAGTCTGTGACAGCAGCATACTGTCTGTAGACCTAAGTGTGTGTGTGTATTTGTGTACAGGTGTGTGTGTGTGTGTGTGTGTGTGAGTGTGTGTGTGTGCGTGCGCGCGCGCACACCTGTGCGAGTAGGCATGCACGCGCACATGCATATAGAAACCAAAGGACAACCTCACATGTCATTCCTCAGGTGATTCCCACATTGTTTTTTGAGATAGGATCTTTCACTGCCTAGAACTCCCCAAGTAAGCTAAGCTGGCTCGCCTGATCACCTTGGGGATAAGCCCATCTCTAAAGCCCTACTGCTTCCATGTGCCAGCCCACTTGGCTTCTTCTCTCCAATTTTAGTGTGTTTCTCTGTGATATATATATATATATGTAGACGTATATGAGAGATTTTCATAGGTATAGCACATGTGTGTATGAATACATGCATGAGCCCAAGGTTGATGTTGGAATCATTCTCAGGTGTTCATCCTCCTTAATCAATGAATTAGAGTCTTTCAGTCAAAACCCCAGGTCTCCAACATGCCTAGTCTCCCTAGCCAGCTTGCTGTGGGTATCCCTTCTCTCCAACTAGTGACTCTGGAATTACCAGTGGACCACCATGCCCACCCGTCATTTGCATGGACTTCTGGGTAGCCATACTTAGTCCTTACATTTGCATACTGCTTTTCGCTTACTTGAACTTCCCTGTCCTATCTCTAGCCCCACGCCTGGCTTTTAAAAAGTAGAATTTGAGGTTGGAACTCAGGTCTTCATCCTGACAAGACAGGCACTTTATGGGCTGAGCCATCTCCACAGCCTCTGAATTCAAGTCTTTCTAGTGACTATCTGCAAATATTCTCCTCCTTGCCCTAAGCTGCCTCTTTATAGTAACCAATGCTCTAGAGGACAGGAAACCCCTCTGGAGCACATTTTCAAAATCACACTTGTTTTCAAATAGATTGTAATGACTGTGTTGAAGTAAGTCTCCCATCAGAGCCAGGGAGGCTGGCAATAGGCAATAGGGGACTGCTGTCTAGGTTCGGTGACTTTTCACCTCCCCTCTAAGGACAAGGGACTTTAAGCCCTCCACCCCAAGGGATCCTTGTGGTCAACTAGGTAAAAACCGGCTGAAAATTCTCCAGCTTGGTCTCTCACACAGCTCAGGAGAGGACTCTTTTAGACTCAAACCACAGAAAGGTCAGCAATCTTACCTTCTCCCTCTGTCTCTGGAAGCCAAGTGTCTAGAAGGAAAAGGACCCCTAGCATAAAAACAAACAAAAACATCCAGATGTGCTAGTGAGCCTATCAGTCCCCATGCTGAGGCGGTGGAGACAGCAGCAAGCCGTGCAGTTTACTTGGTGTTTAGTGCAAGGGAGCGCTAAGGCCTTCCGGGGTGAAAATATCAGTTTTCTGACAGAATTCTCACTGAAGAGGAAAGAAGCACTCTGCATTGTCTCCTAGGCCCAGAGCTGGGAAGTCTCCACAGAAAACCTGGGCAAAGATGTCCCACAAGCTAACAGCAGAAGCACTGTCAGCTCTATTCTGTGTACCTCAGGTCCCTCTGGCCCAGGCCAGCTGCTGTTCTGCCTTTCTTCTGAGAGAAGCTGGCAGGTACCCCTGGTAGTGATTTGTTCTCATTAGCTGGGCATGGCAGTATGTGATTATCTGCTACCGAAGAGCTGAGGGCAGATTCCAAGAGCCTTATAGGTAGAGGCATGTCCCAGGCATCGTCACGTGAGCCTATTAGGGACTGAAGGTGCCACATCCCAGCACTGGCTCTGTCAGTGCACCTGGGAAGGGTAGGCATGAACACAGCAAGAAGCCTAAGAATCCATCATTATTGACTGTAGAGAGGAAGCGTTTGTAACTCCCTTCCACAGAGAACCCCTGGGTCCTTCCGGTGATTCCACCTCTGTGTCAGCAGCTACAGAAATATTGTTCAATTTTCAGGTAAAGCAAACAGTTGTCCAAAGAGCATGCCAGAGGGAACGGTGTCCAATACAGAGTCAGTAAGCCCACCAGGCAAGGAGCTGGATTGCACAGATACAGCATATCTCCTCCCGTGGGCTGTTAAGGGTAGGATATTACTCTATGTCCCCCATTAAATCATACATACAGCCATTTTATGTGACCACTGTTAACACTGAATGGCTTAAGAGAGCAACCAGTTTGGAGGAAGAAAAGAAAATATTGATATTCGGCAGTTTTATGAGCATGTAAATCAAATCCAAGTCTTGAGTTTTTTTAAGTAAATTATTTATGGTTTGAATTAACTTCTGTATATTGTTCTCCAATTCTGCCTACATAGACAGCTCAAGTCTTCTATTTTCCTTCACACGGTAACAGTAAAGAGGTGATGTATTGTTTGACTTTAAACTCTCAGCTACTTATAAATTGGAATGAATGTTTAAAAACTCCCAAGATTTGGGGGCTGGGGAAAGAGGTCTCCGTCTGTAAAGTGTTTTGCTATGCAAGCATAACTCAGTTTGATCCCCAGAGCTCACATAAAACACTAGGTGCATTTTCTGTGTGCTTTACCACAGGGCCAGGGGTGGAGGCTGCTAGATCCCTGGCCAGAGCATCAAGTACAAACAAAGCTCCCCAGCCTTTGTGAGAGACTCTGACTCAAAAACTAAGAGAGACAGTGATTGGGGAAACCACCTGAGGTCAGGCTCTTGCCTCCAAGGCATGGTGTATACCCAGTCACCCAACCACACCCAGTGACCCATATTAGAAATGTATAAAAAGACAAGACTATTTGGTTTTAATGAGAAACTTCCCATGTTTATTTCATGTCAATAAGGTAAATTTGGAAAGGTTTTCCTAGGCAAAATACCCTTTGTGCATACACTTTAACTAATAAATTATGGATAGTCTTGATTCTAACTGTTTACTTCTTGTGGCATAAATGCCTCCTACCCAACACTCAGTACTAGCTTATGTTTTAATTTTCTCTGAGACTTGCTGGTAGCCAACTGTCATGAAGGATGTGTTGTTTTGTCAATATTGAATCTAGAGACAATTAAGCCCTATGAAAACATTCACACACAGAATATCCCATGATGAGAGTCAGGCACACAGAGCTGAGTATCGTCCAAAATAAATGTGTTACCCAGTGCAAAAGTAGATGAAAAAAAAAATTCCCCTAGATCTCTGGCTGAATCTGAGAATCACCATAGTGATAACATATGTTTCATGGTGTGATTGTAGCCACCAGCCTGCTATATCCTTGCTATAGATGGCCATGCCCCTGTTGTCCAGTGTCATAGGTAGATGTTTAGAAATTTTGTATTGAATGGCTGAAGGAGAAATGAATGCAAACAAGTGTACTTTATATTCTATAGTATCTAACTATTTCACGTGTTTTCATTTATTCTTTCATTTGTGAATGTGTTTCTGTATGAGTGTGTGTGTGTGTGTGTGTGTGTGTGTGCACAATGAGTGCACAACACAGAAGAACAGAAGAAGATGTTGGATATCATATCTTCTCCATCATGTTCCACCTACTCCTTTGAGATATGGGCTCTCCCTGAACCAGGAGCTCGCTTTTTCATGGCTAGGCTAGAGGCCAGCAAGCACCATCAGTTTTCTCATCTCCACACACCGTGGAGCTGGGGTTACAGGTGTTACATGCATATCCTATTTCCTCTGTGGGTGTTGGGAATTTAAACTTGAGTACACATGCCTGTGCAGGAAACCCTCTTAACCACGGAAATATCTGAAATATGTGAGGATATAAGTTGAGGATCCTACAGTGGATCTCAACTTCCCTAATGCTGTGAACTTTTAATATAGTTCCTGTTGTCGTGACCCCAACCATAAAATTATTTTCATTGCTACTTCATAACTGTAATTTGTTTATATTATGAATTATAATATAAATATTATGTTTTCTGATGGCCTTAGGTGACCCCTGTAAAAGAATCATTGGACTCCCAAAGGAGTCATGACCTACAGGTTGAAAATCACTGCTCTAGGTCCTTAACTTTGTTTTTAATGTTTGTTAGTTTCAGTTAGACAGGCAATGTTTTGTAATATGTAGTTTACACACACACACACACACACACACACACACACACACACAAGTATCATACAAATTAAATTGTATATACAGCATATATAACTTATTAAATTCTAAATCTTAACATTGATTTGGAAGAAAAGATTCCCCTGTGTAGCCCAGGTTGGGCTTGAACTTGAGATCTTGCCTCAACCACCTCAGTGTTCGGTCTCTGAGCATAGACCACTACACCTTGTCTGCCTACTTTAGTTAATCATACTTAATTTTACAAGACAATCCATATGGTACATAACTTCAAGGTAATACTGAAGGTTAGCAATAGACATCCATAATTGTGTTTTTAAATCTTCAATAAAAAATATGATCTTAATACATACATTGAAAAACACTGAAGAACTATGTGGAGGGCTTGTCAGATCTTTGAAAACTCAGAGACACACTCTTAGGTTTCAATGTGGTTTTAACTTGATTAACATTACATGCTTTTCCCTCTAGTAAGCACAGAAATAGACTGGAATGCCAATGTTGGCTTAGCTTAATTATGATTCTTGTCTTCGGTTGAAGAGGAATCTAGCTTTCTCTGAGGTCCCAAGTTTCTTGAAGAAAATTAAAATTCTGTTAAGACATTAGTGATGGCTCAGGCTAGGACTCCCCTGATACAGTGCCTGCCTAGCATGTATAAAGCCCTGGGATCCATCCCAACCTGACCTATACTTGGTGTGGTGGTCCATGCCTGTAATCCCAGGTCAGAAGTTCAAGGTCATTTTTAGCTACACAGGGAGTTCTAGATAGGCTGATATCAGCCTTGCCTCCTATACAGCATAATGCTGAGAATTATGTTTGCTATATCTTGCAAGAAACTCAGAATAATAGTCACTCTGGTGTCTGTTCAACGGAAGTAGAGCAGCAGACAGTGGAAACCGTGACAAGACTAGCACACGACATTCTCTGTTTTCCTACCTAAACATGCTTCATGATGCTTGTTGTCAAGATAGCTGCTGTTGTTCCAAAAATCATTTTTTTTAAATTAAGATATGTGACTAATACAAGGTAGTAGGTTTTGTTATAACATTTCTTCCATATACAGAACAAACATTTTGATGATGTGCATCTCCCTCTTATTCTGTCTTGTCCTTTTTCCTCCATTCTATCAATCCTCTTTCTCTTCCCAAATAGCCCTCCATCCAATTTCATGTCTTTATTAAAAATATTGATTGCACACATGAGAGAAAACATGTTATTTTATCTTTTTGGAATCTGGATTATTTTGTTTAACAATCTATTCATTCTTTTTACTACCAACAAGATTTCATTTTTTATGGACGAATAATATCCCATTGTGTAGATATACTACATTTTCTTTATTCATTTGATTGATATGAAGACTGATTTCATAATCTTTTCATGGTATATGTTCAGGCTACTTGACTTTTGGTCCTTTAAAGGATATCACTGTGAGCTATGAAGCTGGACTCTATCCGTGATCACTTTTAGGCCACACAAACAGAAAGAGTGGTAATCTGGTTCCTTTCTTCTTACAGTCTCTGCTAGACCCAAGATAAATAGTCTGCTTATATCTTACTAGTTGGAACTGTCATTTGGGAAGAAAGAAGAGCTGGGATGTGTCTAGGCCCCAAGATCAAAGATGGGGATTTTCTACTGTGGAATAACTTAACAACTACCAGGATCTATTACGAGTGGCAAACACTAGACTGGGGTACAGGGGAAGACAGAGGAGCAACATGGGCCACACAGGAAATGGGCTGCCCCATTCTCATCTGTGTATCTTTTTCGGGTCCCAGTCATTGTAGACACAGCAAGACAGGTAAGGAATGGAAGGAGTGTCAACAAAGATAGTTACCAGTGATGCAGGGAAAATGTGCACAGATCATTAGGATGGGGTCTCTTACTGCTTGTTTCTGTAGCTTTGTGGAGTACATATGAGGAGATTATTTCCTCAAATATGGAAATGTGAAAGTCAAGGTGTGAATTTTCTTCCCAGCTGTATCGTTGTAATTAACCACAAGGTCACCATTAGATATAGTAAAATATTACCCAGAAGGATGTACTTGTTATGCAGAGAAAAATCTTTTAAGGGTAAAGGGAAGAGGACTATGAGGGGCTCATTATGGGCTAGAATCTGTGGAGGACTTGTTAAATGAGTATGCATTCATTGTCTGTTATAACCAACAACTTCCTTCCTTTTTTACAGGTAGCCAACCAAGTTGTTCGAGCTCTACTCACTCAAAAGGTAGGTTTACCTCCTGCCTACTACTTGATGTGCTAATGTGAATGGAGTACACATTACACTGCCAAGCCCATGTTTGTTTACTTAGGCTAGAGCTGAGAGAGAGAGAGAGAGAGAGAGAGAGAGAGAGAGAGAGAGAGAGAGAGAGAGATGAGAGAGAGAGGCATAAAAGCAACACATAGCCAATTTATTCATACAATTAGAACTCTTGAGAAGGTGAAAAGAAGCTATACTAGTTTCACTCCTGTTATTGTAACACATAGTCACAGAAAGTATTTATTTGACTTAAATTCCTGATTACAGCTGACTGTGGAGAAGTCAAGGCAAGAACTGACATTCTTATACCCATAGTCAAGAGCAGAGGAAATAAAGACATGGCTCCTTGCTTCTGTGCCTTCAGCTACTTTTGTCCTCCCTGATACTTTGGGATCCCTGTCCAGGGAATGGCACCGCCCACAGTAGGCTGGAATATGTCACTTAGAAATTAAGATAGCACCCCACAAATATGCGCCTGAAGAATCTCTTCCCGGGTGACTGTAGGTTGGGTCAAGTTGACAATTAAACTGACCAGCACAGAAACCTTTTAAAAATGAAAGATTTCCAGTTTCCAAAAGGAATAGCAGACTCTTGGGTTTATGTTGAGAAGCAAACTAAAGAAGTTGGCGGGTAGTTCCCAGGACAAGAAGGTCTTTTTAGGACAGCATTGAAAAGGGGCCTTAGACTCAACAAGGGGTCTTTGAGATTACAAAAGTGTTCTAATTCCCTACATGGAATGTTTTTCTGTGGAGTGGGCATGTAGATAACACCCTTTTCTCTCCATCAAGATCATGGGGGAAATCTGAGATAGGAAGGTAGGGAGAGTTACCTGGGCATTATTTTGGAATCCATACAAATAAACATACAAACTCTTATCATCCCCCTGGAGTCTGTACCTTTAGGCTCCACCCAACAGGACCTCAAAGTCAAAGCTACTTATTAGTTATGTTCCTCATTGTTGTGACAGAATATCTGACCAAAGAAACTTGAAGAAAAAGTGGTTTATTTTAGCTACCAGTTCAAGTATTCAGTTCATGAAGATGCAGAAATCACTACTGAGGGAGGCTATGGGCACATTGTATCCATGGCTGGGATTGGAGCAACTGGTCATCTTGTATCTACAGCTGAGGACTGGAGAGATGAGTGCTGGCCCTGGGCTTGCTTTCTCCTTCACATAAAGCCCAGGACCCCAGCCTGTGGAAGGTTATCCTGTATGTAGAGAGGGTTTTCCCACCTCAGTATTCTCAGTCTAAAAATCCTCTCACAGACATTTTGAAAAGCTTATTTCATAGATGATCCTAGATCCTGTCAAGTAGACAGTCTATATTAACCATGGGAGTCACAGCCAGAGTAAGTGCATGCTTGTCCAAATTTGACAGATTTGGTACATTTTATTCTGTAATTCTTAACCTAGCCACTTCTCACTGGGTCTAAAATCTAGTTCCCTCAGATTTTATTTATTTTAGCAAACTCTTCAAAGTATAAACTTTTCTAAAAGAATTCCCCCATTCTGCACCATGCCCTGAAGGGTGTAACTATGAAGAACCAAGTAATTTGTGCTACTGTGTCTT
Organism: Rattus norvegicus; assembly: GCF_021556685.1. Taxonomy (NCBI): domain Eukaryota; kingdom Metazoa; phylum Chordata; class Mammalia; order Rodentia; family Muridae; genus Rattus; species Rattus norvegicus. Next base: position 40,135,508 of record NC_141546.1, on the reverse strand, counting down.
AATAGAAAAGAAATTTATCAGGCATCTACCCCATCTCACAGATATTTTTAAATATTATTTAAATTTATACTGCACATAAACTACGATGGTATTTTTGCTAGACTTCTGTAATTTTCCTTTAGCAAGTATTCATTAACTATTTCACATTTGATATCAACATCATGTAAATAAAGGCATCCAACTATGTTATTTAGAATTGGGTTCTGTCGTAAGAAACAGATTTATAAAACAGTGATGGCTGACATAAGATAAAACACTATCGCTTTCCCATAAATAAATCACTAGGTAGTCAGTGTAGGGCTAATATTATTGTTCTGAGTCCATGATGTCTCTGACTTCTCTCATAATTTCCAGTGTGATTAAGCCACAATTCCCAGTTCTGACTAATGATCCAAAATAGCTGCTTCTGCTCCAGTCATTGTGCCTGCATTCCAGTCATCAGCATAAAAAGAAAACCAAGTGTAGAGGATAGCATTCCAGCTGTCTTTACAACAAACGAACAAGACCTTTACATACATTATTTACCTACTCTCTGTCTAAATGCATGGGTGTGTGTGCATGAATATGTACATCAGAGGATCTCTGTCTACAGATCTTTCCTTCTGCCACATGAGCACTGGCTTAACAATTATCGACTGAGCCATCTCACTAGCCCCCAGCTGTCTAGTAAGATGACATCTAGAAGCTTCCATAGATCAAGAGTCTCTCTCCTTGAAAAGATTTTAATCACAAGGCCACACCTAAGATATCTGGTAAGTGAGTCTCCACTGTAGGTAGATATCCAGAAAACAACTGGTTGGTTTTTTGTTTTGTTTTGTTTTGTTTTGTTTTGTTTTGTTTTGTTTTGTTTTGTTTTGTTTTTTTAACTGTGGAAGAAGGTGAAAATAATATGCCAGTGAATAAACCCAGATTTCTGCCACAGGGTGCCTAAGGTACCCTCGTCTTGTGAAACCTTTGATTTCTTGGTTGCTTTCTACTTGTTGAAAGCTCTGAGCTCACTCTATTCCACAGCTGCAGCCCCATTCGCAGCTCTTAAAACACTTCTTGTCTCTTTGATGGTGCCTCAGGGGTCTGGTGCAGTGCAGAAGAAAGCAGGGTCCTTAGGTCAGCCACCAAATAGTAGCCACACAAATCCAAGTAATGGCTGGTAAACATATCCATCTTCTGCAGCAAGGAAGGTGCATAGAGAAGAGCTACCATGGGACAGCATGCCCTAAAGATTTCATCAAACGGGAAGCCATGCAGGGGTTTCTAGAGAGACCGCAGGGTCACATTCTGCTAAATATGCACCTCCTGTTTCCTAGAGGACCCTAGAATTGCTTTTCAAAGACAGAGATTTGCCTTCAATTATGAACAGACGAGAGCTGAGGATGCAGCTTGGTGGGTAAAGGTTTTATCTGTATAAACTGTTTTCCATTCTCAGTACTGCACAGGCTTGACTCGGTGACACAGATTTGTGATCCCAACAGACAAAAGAGGGGGCAAGAAGATCTCAAATTCAAGGTCATTTTTGAATACATAGGGGCTTGGGCTGCAGGAGACTATCTCAAAAACATAATAGTTTTGGGGGAAAATAAATGCAACCCACATGCAAAGGAGGAAAGTAATCCCAAAGAGAGATGTAGTTGGCACAGGTTATATGACAGAAATTGTCATTTCTGTCTGTCATTTTTTTCTCTTTCTTTCCCAGATGCCCTCACATATGCCCATACATGCGCGTGCGTGTGTGCACGCACACACACACACACCATGAATAATTTAAAAATAAAACAAAAATGTAAAAACAACTACCATTATTCACCTGTAACATCATAGGGTGTGTGTGTGTGTGTGTGTGTGTGTGTGTGTGTGTGTGTCAGTGTCAGTGCAGTGCCTGAGTCCAGAAGGTATTGAATATCTTGGAACTAGAATTACAGCGAATTGTGAGCTGACCATCATGTGTGCTGGGAACTGAACTTGGTCCTCTGGAAGAGCACATACTCTTAACTGTTGAGCCATTTCTATAGTCATAAATGATCCAGTTTTAAGATGTGTCATCTCTTATGACACACAAACGCCTCTCTCACATGGCTTTCTTTCAAGGGCAATCCTAAACCAATATTAGTCTTAGCAAGAATTGCTCAGACCAACCCCCAGTAATACCAACAAGAAGAGTTCGGCATGTAAACAGCCCAGAGCCATTTCTCTCCCACCATGTGCTGGGCGGGACTATCAAATTGTCCCCAGGCTTCCTGCCTGTGTCCCCACTGATTAACCTTCACTGTTTCTTAATTGATAGAAGTGACCATTGAAATTCAGGTGTTTGTATAAAAACTCTCTGTAGAGGCTGGAGAGATGGCCCAGTAGGAAAAGGCAACTTGGCGCCAAGCCTGATGGCCCAAGTTCAATTACTAGGTGGAAAGAGAGAAATGACTCCTCTGACTTATACCCATACACTGTACACACACCCATCCAAAAACCAGTGAAAATAAAGCCTCAGCAGAAGATATCTTCATTTCTTTATTTTACCCACCAGAAGAATGGCCTAGCTTTGCACCTGTTCTGCTAGGCAATTACAACACCGTGTAAGGGGAGCCTGCTGCTCCCCTTTCTCCTTACAAACTGACACCTCTCTGTGAGCATTCCCTGTTGCCTCCTTCTAGCCAGAATGCTTGTGTTTTCCCGGCCGATGGGCACTATTAATATTTATCTGCCCCACAGTCAGGTTTTATTAATTACTTAATTAGTAGTAGTGAAAACAATTAGCGTTGAGAGCAGAGAGTGTTATGTGCATGCTGGTAACAGAAATTAGCATACGTGATAAGCAAAGGTTGAATGCCTTTAAAAAAAAAATGGTAGAGTGTCCATGCACAGAATACACACTTCTGCCCTCAGCACAGTGTTCCTGGGGTCTTCATTCCAACCACCAATTCAGGGACACGGATCAGCTAGAAGCATTGTATGTGTGGGCTTCACACACTTTACCAGAAAAGATGGAAAGAACGTGTAGTGTATAGGGAGCAAGGCTCAGGAAGATTTCTTTGCCCCCATAAACAGTACCCATGCTTCAGAGAATGATGGCGCCAATGCACACTCAGCCTCAGCGGCCCTGTGTCTCTAGAGGCCAAGGCTAATGTAGACCTAGGTTGAAATGGAGCAGCCTTCTAATAGCTATTATGTATGCCTGGTATGCCCAAGTGGTGCGAGCTGCCTATGTCCCAAGAGATTGTGAACACTGACAAACTCATATCACAATGTCAGAAGGTTTGATATGCCTGGAGAGATGACTCAGTAGGTAGAATCCTTACTTCTCAAAAGGTGCACTTGTGTCCATATGTCCAGGATCCTTTTAAGGCTGGGTATAGTAATCTATGCATGTATAATACAAGGGTTCCTTTGAGGAGATTGGAGGCAGAGAGAAGAGAATTCCCGGAAGCTCCAGTACCAGTCAAGGTCAGCATCAGGCAATGAAACCCTGTCTTAAAAAATGTAGAAAGAGAAGAGAGGTTGTCCTCTGACCTCCATAGATATATGTGTATGACAACAAGCACACATGAGCACACACACAACATGTGCACACTCACACGTGCGTGCACACACACATACACACACACACACACACACCTCATATCATATACATGCACACACTTCACACCATACACACACTTTTAATACTGTGAGTCCCTTAATAAAGGTGGGTCACCCCTGAGTTCTGGAAAACAGTGCTGCCGACTGGTACTCTTCCTTCCTCTCGGGGCCTATGTGAGCCCATCACTAGCCATGTCAGAGGACAGGTACCCCACCTGACTGACTGAGGTCTCTGTATTATGCAGGTTACCAGGTTATTTGACAACTTCATCTCCTCCAACATTTTTTTTTCTTTTTTCTTTTTTTTCGGAGCTGGGGACCGAACCCAGGGCCTTGCACTTGCTAGGCAAGCGCTCTACCACTGAGCTAAATTCCCAACCCCCTCCTCCAACATTTATAACAAACAACAAATAAACAGGAATATCTACTAAGCTCATACTGTAGGCAAGAGAGAATAAGAGTGAGTGGAGAAAGGACCGTGCTAGTGTTGTGACTTTTCTCCTTATGGATGTGTCAGTTAGCTGACAAGGCAGGTCTACAGCAAGAAGATGAGGGGAACACAGAGTGCTTTCTCCTTAGAGTTGCAGCAGAGGCAGTGACGGCTTGATGGGGTCTAGGCAAGGGAACAGTCACCCTGAGTGCCAGGTAAGGTCCCAAAAATGGACATTTAAGCTGCTGTCAGACGTTCCTACAGCACATTGGAAAACTGCTCTGAAAGGCAGCAGCAGATGGACCTTGAAATGTAGGAAGAGACCAGAGTTTGAAGAGCCTTGAATCTGAGCTTTAAGTTTAAACCTTAACAGAGAGGGTATTACCATTGAACTCACACAAGAACTGATATCACAGCCTGGGAGGGAGGCAGCCCCATGGTGAAGTCCCCAAAGGCCCTATTCAACAGCTCCCCTAGCTGTGAGCTAGGGAAAAGGTCTTGGAAGGACTTGAACTATTGAAAACAGTCGCTCCCAATAGTGGCACTGAAGGGACAACTGTGTTCCCTCCCAAGTGCCCCGGCCAACCTGTTTGAAGGATGGGCAAGATACAGTGGTAGTTGAAATGCCTTCACCTGTGACTACACAGAGAGTTCAGTCAGCAAAACGCTTGCCTTGCAAGCATAAGGAACTTAGCCCCAGAGCGCATACCCAAAAGGCAGGCAGGGCAGTGCACACTTGTAATCCCAGCACTGCTGATGTGCTGCCTGCCTATCCTATTAAGCAAGGTCCAAGCCACTGGCAAACCTGCACACACACAGACACACACACAGACACAGACACAGACACACACACACACACACACACACACACCACCCCTTCATTCAGAGTTACTCTTTTCCACTAAATGCATCAGTGGCTACGTGACTCACGATGCTGAGAATCTCAACTCATTTCCCTAAATGACACCGACGGCTCCATCTGAAGTGCTAGCTCCTTTAGTTCATTGGTTCCCTCGTCGTTGTAAAAATACTGTTGTCCTTGTGCTTCGTTCTTTATGATTGCTTTTATGAAGACATCGAAAAAGCATAATATGTAGGTAGAAACGTAAATTGACTTTATATCACTAAGATTTACCGCCTTCAAAACTAGCAGACCGCATTAATGCATTTCTGATTTGAAGGTGTTTATTTATTTATTTTTGTACGATTGGTCTTCCCTGAACATAACAATTCCATCAGACAATGGTCCATGGAAGAAAATGTTGTTCGTGACTTATTTTTCTGGAGGCTCTGAAGAATAGAATGATGGTTTTTTTTTCCTAATATGTCTGAAGTATCATGCAAATTCAGCTATAATATGCAAAGGCATCTTTCGGTCAGACTTTCTTTTCTCTCTTCATGTGTCTTTTTGTAGGATCTAAGGGAGGAGTGTGTAAAGTTGAAAACAAGAGTGTTTGACTTGGAGCAACAGAACCGAGCACTCAGCATCCTGTTCCAACAGCGAGTCAGACCGGCTTCTGATGTCCTCCTCCAGGTATGTGTGTATGTGGGAAAACAGCTCTTGCTCCTAAAAAGCTCTTGACAGGAAGCCGCTTGCATTCAAAGCTTGCCAGCCTCCCCAGGTGTAAGGCAGATTACACCAAAACCCAGTGCCTTGCTGTCTCAGGTAGTGCCCTTAAAAGTGACTGTCTCTCAAGTTGTCTACTTTGGAAAATTATATCGTCATAGAGAAAAACTCCAAAGAAGAGTACACAGGGAAAGGAAAGATGAGATGTGTCCGTCCTCTGGGCTGGAGAGATGCCACAGTTGCAGTCCGCTAAGCATGACCCTAGAACCAATGATTAAAAACCTAGGTGTGGTGGACAATCTAGGCAAATGACGGATTCCAGATAAAAGCAAGAGACCCTGTCTCTTAAAACAAGTTCCTAAGGAACAACACCTAAAGCTGGCCTCTGCCCTCTATATCCAAGTGTATACAGACACACACTTGAGCACACACACATACACACAACACACATATATGACACAGACTGTATTCTTCAGTAACCTACGTGCAACTGTGACATAGAGTTGGGATATGATGTCTTAGGGACTCTCCAGGATCTTTGGCTGAGAGAACTCTCTCTGCCCCTCTGCCCTTAGGTACCTTCCCAATTTGCACAGAACTGTTTCATTTTGAAACCAACCATGGGGGAGCATGAGAGAAATGCCCTGTGGTGGGAGGCACATGATTGGCACAGGAGGCTAGAGGGTTAGCCTTTACTCATTCCCACCCTCCTGTTCTTAACTTACACATTTATTTAGACTGGATCCCATGAGCTCTACTCAGAACTTTTCTGGCCTATGCTGTCAGAGACAGTAGTGGCGATTCACAGGGGGCTGAACAGTTTGTCAAAGGCAACTCACAAGTCGTTTGGTTTGATAGACCAGGAACCTATTGATCTTTGAGACTGCACTGGCCAGCAGCAGAACCACCATTTGTGGTCTATGGTGGGCTATTTAAATTCCTGCTTGAAATTTTTACACTAAACACTGGGGAGATAGTCAGAGTGTGAATTATTTGTTTGCAAGCATGGGGAGCTATCCTCAGAGAATCCCTAAAAATAAAATGGGTGGCACACATTTGTGATTCTAACAGGGTAAATCCCTGAGAATTCAGCAATGTGTGGGCCAGTAAAGAGAGACATTTTCTCCAAAAGATGGATGGCCGCATAAGGAATGCCACCTGCATTCTCTGGTACACACACACACACACACACACACACACACACACACACACACGCACGCAATTCCATAAAGCTAAAGTTAGCTTCCTGTGCTCTACGATAAACATACCAAGGAGTGCAAACCGTGTGCACACTGCGTTGGACCGTATGTATGTAGAGCACTCCCATCCTCGCCGGAAATTCTCCCTGAAATGTCTTCTCAGTGGTTGATTTCCTCACCTATTCTCTGCATTCTGGCATAAATGTCTTAGTACTCCTCTATGGAATGAGGAGAGGCTGCAGTTCATAGAAGGAGACAGCGTTAGCAAAACAGTATCAGGAGTTAGCCCCACCCCTAATTTAAAATAGGAAAGCTCTTTGAATTACAAAGTAGATCTCATCTCAGAAATTAATTTCCTCCCTGCTTTATCTGTTGGAACATAATTTATAATTTATGGCTCAAAAGTTGTTGGCAGGCCACAGGGAGAAATCGTGTGTCTCCATTTTGTTTCCTGGACCCGACCACCATCCGTGTTTGTCATTGGGGAGCATGAATTTGTGAGAAGCTCCATTTCTTTTGCAGTTTTTTTCAATCAAGATCTGATATTGTAATTACATTTAACAGCTGTTGCCTGCTCATGAATTTTTCTGTTTTGCTTGTTCTAACTCAAGGCTTTTCTAGAGCAGTGTTTAAGGATCTGCAGTCCCTGTTTATAAATCCTGATGGTTTATTTATAGAGGAAACACATGTGCCAGGGACCGTACAGCTCTTATGTTGGCCCTCACAAATTTCTGACATGCGTATTTAAGTGGCAAGGGCAGATGAGCAGATTGTCAAAGTTTATGGCTTCACCAAGGAATTTTCACTTCATGAGCCATCCTGCAATAAGGAATCCTGGCTAAAGGTGGCCTGGTCTTAATTCGCTTTTCTATTGTTGTGGTAAAGACCTTTCACCTCTTTCACAAACTTTGCCCCTCAGTTGCAGTCCACTGTCAAGGGAAGTCAGGGCAGAAACTCAGGACAAGAACTCTGGAAGCAAGAACTGAAGCAGAGGCCATGAGGAGCCCTGTTTGCTGGCTTGCTCCTCATCGATTGCTCAACCTTCTTATAGAACCCAGGACCACCAGCCCACAATATGGTTGTCTCTCCTGCATCACTCATTAATCATGACAATACCCTATAGACACAAATCTTACAGAAGCATATTCTCAGTTAAGATTCCTTCTTCCTAGATGTGTCCAGGTTAATGTCAAAATGATAGTCATGACAGACCGTTAAGAGACCCATGAAGAACAATAATAGACTATAATGACTATATAATATATGTTAATTTTCAGCTTGTTTGAACCTACAGTTAGCTGGGAACAAAGTCTTAGTGAGGGACTCTAGATCAGGTTGGTCTATGAGACTGTCTGTAGTGGATTGTCTTTATAGCTTTAATGTGGGAAGACCCAGTCCACTGTGGGCGGCACCATTCCATTGGTTTGGTCCTTGGATTTCATAAGAATAGAGGAATCTATCTGAACTAAGAGCAGAGCATGCGTACATTCATTGTTCTTGGCTGTGGATGTGATCTGACTAGGTGCTTCAAGTTCCTGACATGACTTCCTCAGAATAATGGACTGTAGCCTGGAATTACAGGCAGAGTAAATATGTTCTCCCCTAAACTGTGTTTTGTAAAGATATTTTAGCACAGCCACAGAAAAGAAACTAGAACACCTGCTGTCTAACACCTGTGTGTCATAGTCAGACTTAGAGGAAGTAGCAGGATTTGCCATTGATCTATCCATTATTTCACTCACAACAGAGTTTTCTCATGTTGCTTTGGGGATTAAGTGAGAACATGTACTCACCATGGAGATAAAAGAGAAACCACCTGGGCTTGCTTTTCACCTATTGACACTTGGTAATTATTTGTTGAATAGGATAATGAATAAGCAGTAAATCCAGCCCGAGAGTTGGGAGGTTGATTTGCATAAGCATAAGGGAAGTTTGTGCTCTCTGTTTTTCTGAAAATTTCTCATTTTATATGGATGCCTGATAGCCTGTGTAGCTGTGCAGAGTGTGTCAAGGCTGTGTGAGAAACTATAACAAACTGACCAGTGTATACCTGGCTGTAAAAACTACAGACCCTACAGCTGCTCTCTGTGGACTCTAGAAAGAGTTCTCCCTGTGTGTCAAGGCTGTGTGAGAAACTATAACAAACTGACCAGTGTATACCTGGCTGTAAAAACTACAGACCCTACAGCTGCTCCCTGTGGACTCTGGAAAGAATTCTCCCTGTGGGTATCAAGTGATTTCCTTCATGTTTTAGGAAACTAAATTTTCTCTGAAGAAGATATATCAACAATTCTTAACCATTTGATAGAGTCACCCCAAAGGCATTATGGAAAGATGATGGTTAGATTCATGGTGACTTAGCTAGATAAATTGTGAGTGTCAGGAAAAGGAGCTTGTAAGTCACAGCCAATTTAAAAATAAAAAGGATGGATCTAGGAATTAGCTGAGAGGTTCTAGTAACGTACAAATAGAGCAGGGTAATCAGCACAGTGGTGCCTGCCTTCAGTAACAGCAGTCAGGAGGCTGAGGCAGGAGAATCATTGACCTCAAGATGTCAAAGGCATCTTAGGTAGCATAGTGATACCACAGACCAAACAAAGCAACACCAGCCACTGAGCACAGCACTGACCACCTCTGAGGCAGATGAGCACTAACCTAAAATTTAAAATGTAGAGCTTGGTAATGATATGTCTCATAATTCCAGTTTGTGCTGGGATATCTCTGGGAGTAGAAGTACTTGTAAATCAGGTTCAGGTGACCCATTTTTTTATTCAGACAACAATCAAACTAAATTCTAAAGAACCAAGGCATTAGTGTAGAAAATAAACTCCCAAAGTTGTCGTGTCGAGGGCTGGCATCTCAGTCCTGTCTGAATCTATAAATAGCCAATGCTAGATGAGTCAGTGGACAATGTCTCTTCTAGAAAGTCACAGGAAACAACACTGCTTACTTCATAACTGCCAACCAGTATGGTAGAACTTCCTGCCAGTTATCCTAGCATTCTTTTATCCATTGGGTTAGAAGTTCACCAAGAATGAACTATTTCAGTAACTCAGCTTGTGCATAGAGTACACATCATGGTAATTACTGAATTTCAAACCTAATAGTGTGGGACTGGCAAAATGGCTTAGCCTGACAACCTGGCCTCAATCCCTTGAACCCTCATGATAGAAAAAAAAAAAAAACTTCCCCAAGTTGTCCACAGATTTCTGTGTGTTATGTACAGTGATTCAGCTGCCCCCCAGAAATGGTTTTAAAAATAAAATTGTAATTTGATACAAACTGTATTATCTAATAACTATCAGTGAGTTATTTTTAAAAACAAATCTCAGTGTTTCCAACTCCTCTATCAAAGCAAATGAAATCAAGTAGTTTAGGATTGTGCTAAATATTGGTGTCTAGCTATAACAAAATTACAGGCAATGGTGAATTAGATTAAATGCAGGGGATGCTGCATGTAAACTGCTCCTCAAATGTTTGCTGGTTTCCTTATTTGTTTGGCTTTTGTTAAGGAATGATGTATTGATTCATGGGCTATATTCATGGAACAAACATACTACCACTGAGCTAGCTGCCAGATCTTCAAATGGTTCTAAAGCAAGACTCCAACAATAAGGTCTATAAACAAGAATCCATCTTTGGCTATAACAAAATGTGACTAGAGAAACATGCAGAAATCACCATGTTATACCACACGCTGATAAACTCAGAGCTTGTGCTGACCTGATCTTCTACAATCCTATGAGATGGGGTTGAGTACGGCCTCATCGTGTACCTGGGGATACACGTGGAAAGAAGCCAAGTCACACAGCTGCATCTCACTGGGTGAGGGGACTTCAATTTGGAAAGCTAATGAAATTGATTCCGTCGGTTCCCATTTTGGCCTCCATTTGGTTCTCCCTCTTTTGGGAACTTTTGAATAAGCAAAAGAACTATGGTGTGTGTGTGTATGTGTGTGTGTGTGTGTGTGTGTGTGTGTGTGTGTGTGTGTGTGTGTGTGTGAGTGTGTGTGAGCCTGGCACTCAAAGGACAATCTCAGCCATCTCTCTCTACCTTATTTGAGACAAGGTATCTTCTACGCCTGGAACTCAACAAGCAGAACTGGTAGTGAGCCCTGGGGATCCACCTTCTGCTTCCCCAGCACTGGCATTACAAGTGCACACCACTGTGCCTGGATTCCTTTACATTGTGGCTAATGGCTGAACCCATGTCCTCATGCTTGCAGTACAAGTACTTTGCCAACAGAACTGTCTTTCATGCCCAAAGACCATGATTTAGATTCCCATTCTAAGTGCTGAACAGGCCCACATGTGACCAAATACATCTCAAAACTTTCTTGGTACAGTAACAGCAAGGGGCCCACATTGTTATAATTTCTAGAAGGTTCCTGCCATCTAACTTTTGCCTCTCTTCTCTGTGTTCTGCCTGTGTCACCATTATTCTAATAGGATTTTATTTGCATATATCCAAACAGACATAGTTATTTTGCTGTTGTTGTTCTGCTTTCTGATTGGCATTTCAAAGTGTCCTACTGCCCATATCCATGTCATAGATATAGAAAGAACACCATTGTGTCTGTTACTCACACCAAGGGAAGAGGGTCTGATAACCTAGAATCCAGGTATGGGCAGTTGTCATTAGTCCTTAAGAGCACATGTTTTAGCTAGTCCTCTTATTAGTTTATTATTTCAGATGATATGATGAGATGATAGGGTCTTAAAACTATACTCATTCTTTCCTTATTGGCTTTCATTATTAACTTGATCACCTAGGGAAAGGGCCTTCAATAGACGAATTGTGTCTGTCAATTCACCTGTGACTATGTGCATAGAGATTCTCTTGACTATTCAGTATCTTGAAGGTAGTATGGCCTTGGGCAATTGCTAATTTATTTAGGAAGGCCTAGCCCACTGTGAGCAGTACCATTCCTTGGGAAGGTAGTACTAGGCTGTATCAAAAAGTTTGCTGAGCTTAAGCCAAAGAGTCTGCCTACCACTAGCATTCCACCATCATTCCTGTTTTGATTTCCCACAATGACGGGCAGGTACCTGGAAATATAAACTAAATAAACTCTTTCTTCCTCTAAAATACTTTTAATAATTAAGTAATGTATAATTTACAGTATTTTTACCACAGCAACAAAAATAAAAGCAGGCCACATTCCTGTCATGTTTGTCTTCTCAAAATCCTTATTATTGGTGCATAAATCTATCAGTCTAGTTAGACAGAATACTTCATACTCTTCGCTGCCACCATCTCACAACCAACACATACCCCTTTCTGAAACCCAGCCCATGCTGCACCCTCTCGAGCATCTTCATCGTCATTGCTGTTCTCTTTACATGTTCCCACTATTAAATACCATATGGGTATTACCATCTGTGTCACATGACTGAGCATTTATGGATTTGCGTAGAATAATGAGATTCTGATTTCCTGTGGCAGTGGAAAATTTCCCTTAAAGTTCAATGGACCTTTTTCTCCTCAGTTTCACTTCAGTTCAGCAGTAATCTCTTTGAGGCTAAGACCTCTCCTCTCAACGTTCTGTTCTTCTGTTTCCACATCCAGTGTCACATTTATAATACATACATGATCTGTACTTACTGTTTGCCAGGGCTATCCAATCTTGTCTCCTCTGGATTGAATAATGACTTATATTAGATTCATGGATGTCCAGCTGTTGGCCCAGCACATTTTAAGAATATGTATGCATGTACTCAATATAGGTTTATTATGGTGGTTTGAATGAAATGTCCCATAGGCTCTAGTTGTGAATACTTCATTCCCAGTTGCTGACATTTTGGAAGTTTAGAAGATGTGTCCTTACCAGAGAAATCATGACACAAGGAGTAGGCTTTACTCTCTCTGCTTCCCTTCCTGCTTGTAGTTCAAGGTGCGAGCCTTCAGCTCTCAGCCTCCTGTTCCTACTGCTATGCTGTTCTTATTATTGTGAACCATAACTCCCTGGAATCTTGAATCTAAACATACATTCGCATATTCAGATCTCTCTCTCTCTCTCTCTCTCTCTCTCTCTCTCTCTCTCTCTCTCTCATATAAGTTGCCTTGGTGAGCAGTGATTTAGCAATATATCAAACATCCTCTTTCAGGCTCTGCATGTATGTGTGCATGGGCATGTGCGTCCTCACACACATGAGCACACACCAGAATCCATCATAAGTATTTACCACCTATACAAATAGTGATAATTTGCTAAATCAGCAAACCAGTTTTGGGCAAGGGACACAGAGGGGAACAGTACTTTAGTAGTTGTGGAGTTCAGGCAAAGGGAACTTTCTCTTCTCTTGTACCAGGACCGTTCCTGAGCAAGAAAGACTCTGCAGAATAAGCTAGAAATGTCCCCAGAGTTTGTAGCACCTGCTGTCCCACGCTCTGCCAACATCAGTTTACTTTATGAGTTTCTGGGATGACTCAGCTCTGCCCCTTCATTACTTGAATGTCCATTATAGAGGTGTAATCCGCCCTGCCCTGGGACTCGGGTATCTAATTTAGAAAGATTCTCAAGGTGAAAGGGGGCAGTTTCCTAGGGTTTGGGGGATGCTGAAATGGAGGTGGAGCTGTTGGCAGTGAGTTTGCTGTTCAGCAGCATCAAAGGGTTTCTGTGGTGCCATTATGAGTGCCAGTCAGATGTGGAAACACATGGAGAGTGTCCATCAGGGATACTGACTCACACACCGAGCACTGAAAGGATATTAATTTGTTAGAGGACCGAAATGGCCTCTCCGTGAGATAAGGGACATTGAAAGATCACACAGCTCCTCCAGGGTCGGACTTTCAATGACGAGATGACAGCTTGGTTCAAATGAGAACCAATAGAGAAGATGGGAAAGGATCTTTGGGGTTAGGGCAGAAAGTGATTTTTTTTTCTGTCTTCATAGCACAGCCAAGACTCTTAATAGACTTGCTTCACCCTTCATGGTGTCATTTTTCTCTTTCTCCCCCTATGCCAAGAATAAATAGTGTCACTTCATGGAGGACATGGTAGGTTTTGCTTCCCCTGTGCCTTTGTGTCTGCCGTTTCTTTGGTCACAGTGCTACACCATCCCAGACCATCCCAACCCGGTCACCTCTCTTTGTTCTGTTAACAAACCACAGACATCAATATCTTGAGAATTTTATGATCTACAGAAGCACAAAATTACATAGTAAAATGTCAGATCTCTGTGTATTCTCAACAAAGCATGTTATAAAATAGCCATGATTTAATGTTGAATGGCAACTTTATTATCCTGGTAGTAAAATTAGCCCATCTCAAAACTGCCAAAATTTATGTATAGCTCATATAGGAGAAAAGCCCACGGATCATACAATAGAATATCTACCTATATAACAGTTTTTAAAATTAACTTTTAATTTACATTTTAAATGTACTTAGCATGAAGCAATTTAGAATTTTTCAAAGTGTTTTAAAATGATAACAAATTAATCACCCATTGAATTTAAGATACGAGGTCTTCACGATTTTGCTTAGACACTAAGAGCCATTTTCTATTGCAGAATAACTCACTTAGATCCTCTAGCTAACGATCTGTATGGATTACATTGTCTGTCATTTCTATTAGGAAATGGAGTTTAAATAAGATAATATAACAAGGGCTAGAGAGATGGCTTGGCAGTTATGTGCTGCTTTTGCTGAGGGCCCAAGTTCCATTCCTAGCACCCTCACTAGGTAACTTGGAACCTGTAATTCTGGCTCCAAATGATCTCATGTTCTCTTTTAGCCTCTGTGGGCAACTGGGTGCACACAATTGTAAGCAAAGTATTCTTTAAAAAAAACTTTGAATAAAGTTCTATAACAAACCCAAAGTATAGGACCTCCAAGGATTTAGGAACGTTCTTTTCCTTGGAGCCCATGCTCCAGGATAAGCCTGTAACAAAGCGGTATGTTGAAGCCTCTGGGCTGCTGTAGTAGCAGAAGGAATTCAAGTTGCAAGGGCTGGCAGAAGGCCTTAGGGGAGGAAACTGTGCCTTGGAGTGAGGTCAGTGTATAGGGGAAAGCTTAACAGGAAGCCAGAGGAACATCTTGTGCAAAGGCAGGAAAGACTTCCTCTCCTCAGTCTTCCCTCAGAATCTGTGTGGCTACAAAGTGTGTTCTAGCCTGCAGCCCTCATTGCATGTGTGTGTGTGTGGGGGGGCAGGGGATGCGTGCATGCGTGCCCATGTGTGTGTGTGGGCACGCACAGATCTATGTGCGTGTGTTTGTGAACATATGTGGCCCCAAGGTTGAGCTCAGAGATCATCCTCAACTGCCCCTTGACCTTATTCATTGAGGCAGACTTCCAATCAGTCCCAGAGATTGAGAACAGGGGCAGTTTTACCAATCAGTTTGCTCTGGAGATGCCCTGTCACCACTTTCTGAGGTTGGAATTGCATAAGCCAAATGGCATTTACTTGGGTTTCTGAGAACCTGAAATCCAGTCCTCAGGCTTGCATGGCACACACTTTAACCAACACAGCAGAACTACTCTTCAGTCTCAAAGCAAATGAGTTCCTGTGCAGAGACTCAGCGCTGTGCAATGATCGGGATGACTAGCACTGTTTCACCTTCCTGTGCACAGAAGAAGTGCTGTGCTTGGAGTACGATGGTCAGTGCTGCAATGGAAAGGGGAGGTATTCTGAGACTGCAACTCTGCTTAATGGATTGAGCCTTTGTATTCTCTCAGGGCTGAGACCCATGCTATAGCAACTTTTCCATCCCCCCACATATAATATAAACGGAAGTAAACCTTGGTGGCTGATGGTGAATTAAGGATCCAGTGAGCTTGTGGGATGAGTGTACTGCTTGCTGAGAGGAGGTAGAGAAGGATGGCCGCAGAGAAGACGTGACTGTAGCGTAGGTCACAGGGCAGGGGGATGCAAAAGGTCCTTAAAGGACTATGCCTGTGGATGGGAGAGTAGGCTCAAATGGAAAAGTGTTGCAAGCAAGAAATGGGACCTGAGTTCAAACCTCAGAACCCATGTGAAAATGTTGTGTGGGAATATGTGCTTGCAACCCCAGTACTAAGAAGACAGGGAAAGGGTTATCCTTTAGAGGATTGCTGGTAAACTAGATTAGCCTATTTGCTTCAGTGAGAAATTAGCACTTTATTGCTAATAAATTAGCCTTTATTGCTTCTCAATAAATAATGGTATCCTCAGGAACAAGAAAATTAACCCCTGGCCGCCACATGTACAGATACACACGCGCATATGCACACACATGCACATGCATCTATGTCTACACATGATGTCTATGTCTACAAGTATCCCACACACACATTGCCCTCTCCGTCCCACACACACATAAACCCTGACCCACATGGAACCCATATGCACCCTCACATAAATGTACATGTTCATACCTGTGCGACATTGCAAGCACTTGGACATGTGAACATGAACTCCCTCTGCACACATATACCTGCATACATGATTATGTACACACATGTACAAGCAAGGTCCTATATCTGGCAGATGACGAAGGTACACATCTAAATTTCACCCTTCCATGTGTATTCTTTGGATTCGTCCCTGGAAGCTCGAGGGTGGAGGTGGGGGGTGTCTGGTTGGTATTGTTGTTCTTCCTATGAGGTTGCAAACCCCTTTAGCTCCTTCAGTCCTTTCTCTAACTCCTTCAATGGGGTCCCCATGTTCAGTCTGATGGTTAGCTGCAAACATATTAATTTGTATCAGTTAGGTTCTGTTAGTCTCTCAGGAGACATCCATATCAGGCTCCTGTCAACAAGCACTTCTTGGCATCAGGAATAGTGACTGGGTTTAGTGGCTGCAGATGGGATGGATCCCCAGGTGAGGCAGTCTCTGGATGGCCTTTCCTTCAGTCTCTGTTCCACTCTTTGTACCTGTATTTCCTCCCATTAGTATATTGTTCCCCCTTCTAAGAAGGACTGAAGCATCCACTTTTTGGTCTTTCTCCTTCTTGAGCTTCATATGGTCTGAGAATTTTATCTTGGGTATTTTGAGCTTTTGGGCTAATATCCACTTATCAATGAGTGCATACCATGTATGTTCTTTTGTGACTGGGTTAGCTCATTTAGGATGATATTTTCTAGTTACGTCCATTTGCCTATGAATTTCATAAAGTCGTTGTTTTCGATAGCTGAGTAGTACTCCATTGTATAGATGTATCACATTTTCTGTATCCATTCCTCTGTTGAAGGGCATCTGGGTTCTTTCCAGCTTCTGGCTATTATAAATAAGGCTGCAATGAACATAGTGGAACATGTGTCCTTGTTATATTTTGGAGCATCTTTTAGGTATATACCTAGGAGTAGTATAGCTAGGTCCTCAAGTAGTGGAATGTCCAATTTTCTGAGGAACCTCCAGACTGATTTCCAGAATGGTTGTACCATCTTGCAATCCCACCAACAATGGAGGAGTGTTCTTCTTTCTCTACATCCTCACCAGCATCTGCTGTCACCTGAGTTTTTGATCTTAGCCATTCTGACTGGTAGAAGGTAGAATCTCAGGGTTGTTTTGGTTCACATTCCCCTGATGACTAAGGATGTTGAACATTTCTTTAGGTGCTTCCTGGCCATTCAATATTCCCCAGTTGAGAATTTTTGTTTAGAATGATAACTTGGTCAAGGCAGGAAAAAAAAATCAGTTAAAAATTCTTATGCCTTCAACTCAGGTTCCTCTGCATGCTGGGCCATGTGAGGAAGGTAGGAAATGGAACAGTGTACTTGGGCCCATAGGGCACCTGCAGAGATGTTGGTCAGAGGTCACTAATTCTTTACAATTTAAAGGAGTTGGACATACAAGGCTTTATGTACGTACTTCTTCTCTGATTTTTAATCTTGGCCATTCTGCCAATCTAATTGCTTTCCAACACCATGGATAGCCTCATAACGCTTCTAGAGGATCACCTGACCTATGACCCACTTGTCCCTGTCTGCCCTAGCGAGAGACAGTTTTTCCCATTAAAAGCACGACGTGTGTGCTCAGAATACCCGACAAGGCTTTCCAGGCGTAATCATGGTACAGCTAGCATGTGTGACTTCAGTATATTAACTGAAAGTCACTGAGGGGCTAAGGATATAGCTCAGTCTGTAAAGTGCTTGCCTTGCAAACTTGAGGACCTGAGCTTGAACCCTAGAACTCACATTAAAGTGTTGAATGTGGTGATGCACACTTGTAATCTCAGCTCTGGGGAGAGGGAGGCAAGTGGATCCCTGGGGCTCCCTGGCCATCAAGCCTGGCTGGTTTGGTAGCTTTAGCAACCTTACAGAAACCGTGTCTCAAAAACAAAAGTGAACAGTACCTAGGAACAATAGCCAATGCTGACCTCTGACCTCTGTATACATAGATGTCCAACAAAAAATTTACTTAGAATGTATATGTGGTATTTTATGGTGTTCCTGAAGACAGATCTTTAACACAGAGTTAGATATAAAGAGCTCATTATTTAACAAGGGGGAAGAAGAATATAGACAGTTGAGTGTTGTTTTAGTTTGCCTGGCTTTGTGTGATCAAAAATACCCAAGTAAAAAGCGACTTGGTGTGGGAGCAGAGACAGGGTTTATTTTAGTTCACAATTTTAGGTTACATTCCTCATTTCAGAAAAACCAAGACAGGAACTCGAGGCAACTTGTTATATTCGCAGTCAAGAGCATGAATGTATACATGCTTATACTCACTTCACTTTCTCCATTGTTATACGATTCAGTACCCAAACATAGGGAATAGTGCTGCTCACAGTGGGCTAAGACCGCCCAAATCAGTTAGCAAGCAAGGTAATTCCCCCAATCTAAGCCGATCTGACAATCTTTGAGACTTTCTTCCAGGCGATTCTAAATTGGGCTAAGTTGACAGCTGATACTGTCACATTCTATTAAGTAGAAAATATAAGAGAAACATTTAATGTCATAAGTCCTCAGAGCCAAAAGTGATACCTGGGTGTCATAGTTAGGGTTTCTGTTGCTGTGAAGAGTTACCATGACCAGTGCAACTCTTATAAACGGAAGACTTTGATTGAGGAGGGCTTATAGTTGCAGAATTTTAGTCCACTAGTACCATTATGGGAAGTCTGATGGCACAGAATACAGGAAGTCATGGTGTTGGAGAAGTAACTGAGAGTTCTACACTGGAGCAGCAGCAAGCAGGAGGAGAAAGCAGGCCCTAGATCTGGCTTGAGCATTTGAGACCTTAAAGCCCATCCCCAGTGACATACTTCCTCCAACAGGACCACACCTCCTAGAGACCAAGTAGTGCCACTCTCTCATTTAAATGTATGAGCCTATGAGGTCATCGTCATTCAAACCACCACACAGAGATTGAACAAAAAGCCTTCCAGGAGGTGGTAGCAAACTGAACTTTAGAGGGGGAAGATGAGTTTGAGTTTGGGTCCTAGACTTACAATCATTTATCACTCAGAATCTAAGGGGATCCAAAGCCATTGACCTCATGGACACCCTCACTCATATTCTCATGCCCTTCGGAGACAGAGACAGAGAGAGAGGGGGGAGGGGAAGGAGGGAGAGGGAATACATTTCTCTTTGTAAAGAGTATATTGGGGTCTGAAAAGCAGTGCTGTCAATTTAGTGTTAATCTCTTACTCTGTGTCTGTGTGGCGTGTGAGAGGTATGCATGTGTGCACACATTTATAGAGGATAGAGGTCGATCTTTAGTCTTCCTTAATTGTACCACACCTCTTAATTGAGGCACCATCTCTCAATCTCAACCAGAGCTCAGTGATTTTGCCAGCTTGTTCATGAGCAGTTCTTAGTCAGAGTCTCCGTGCACTGGGATTAGGGGTGAGCTCCAAGTCTGCTGGACTTTTGTAAGGGCTCTGGGGATCTGAATTCCTGTCCTTATACTTGTGTGGTAGGCCCTTTATCCACTGAGTCATCTCCCCAGCCTGGTAATCATAACACTGGGATTTACATTCACACAGATCCCAGATCCTGAGTTTAATCATATCCATGCTATTCGAAAGATGTTTTATCTTGATTCTGTTTTATCTGGTTTCCCCAAGACCTTCCAACAGTATCAGATTTACTCATGGAGTAGCGAAGAAGAACAAGCCCCTGGAGGACGACTGTGTTAGCCTCACTCTCTATCACTGTGACCTTCAAGAATGAGTCCTTGTGGCTCTCTATCTGAGGAAGAATCCAGTTAGGCTGAATTTAAACCTTGTAAAAAGGAAAGGGTTCTGTGTCCAAATTAGTGTTGGGGTTTTTAATATTAAATGAAAGTTCAAATCTGCTGCACAAATCAGCACTATATTTTAATAAACTAAGTGGCTAAAATACAAATTTAAAATATGCATCTTGTAGCAAACAACATTCGGGCATTATTTTTTTTTCATATCCACATAAGAAAATCCGATTTTCCCGGATTTAGTAAACTTCATGTAGTAAATGTTTATCATAGAAACCTTAAAACTCCCCCCCCCCCAGTAAAAATTTGTTATTGAGCGTTCCATTCTCATGAATTTTGGATAAATGTAAGAACTTGGAAATGCAAGAGTCATTAGGTTTGGGGCAGGCAGCACTGGGGATGTTTTCCTGGGGCTCTGATTATGCAGGTGAGAGACCCCCTGTTGCTATCAGTGGATACCACACTAGTGAAGCTAGATCCCTGCACCAACAGGCTAAGGAACCTTAACCTTGACAGGAAGGTGTTTTCAGGAGGGAAGGGGGATGTTGGATGTTTTCTTTTTAATGTCCTGTTACAATTCAAACTGTCCTCAAGAACACAAACCCTCCCCACTCGCCACTACCACATGGAGGCACAGATCAAATTCTCCAAAGTTTGTGGCAATCCTTGGGTAGATGAGGTCGTAGATCCCTTATGTCATACAGGATACATGTCTCCCACTGCTAGTTGTCCCCCTTTGGTCGCATCGCAACCGACTGTGCTGTCTTGAAAACACCGATTCGTTCCTTACATGGGTCACTCAGCATCACTCTCAGCGTAATGTCTGCAAGTTAACAATTAAAACGGTCAAGGAATGGGGGGATGGCACAGTCAGTGAAGTGCTTGCCTTGCACTAGTGACGGCTTCAGTTCTACCCCCAAAGCACACATTTCAAGCCAGGCCTGTAAATTTATGTGACTCTGTGATCCCAGGAGAGACAGGTAGATTCCTGGGTCTTACTGACCAGTCAGCTTAGCTTACTTGTTGAGCTCCAGACCAGTGAGAGACCCTATATCAAGAATCAAGGGAAATGATATTTGGTGTGTACATATGCGCACACACATGCACTGGAAAAGTTATTGCCCTGTGATTCCTAGTGACCAGAAACATTGTCCTCTTTGATCCTATAGCATTATAACGTCCAGCCGTACACTGCCACCCCTGTCTTTATCCAGTTCTCCCTTACAGGTGGTAAAACAGAAGAACCAGTAATTTACCTACCTATAATGTTATGCAAAACAGGCAGAGCTGGAGAGTGCATGAAAGGTGCCATTAGAAAAGCAGTCCATGTGTGGTTGTCAGATTGGCATGGACTGGACTGAGGCCTCACAGCGTTTTTCTCAAGTCATGTCGGATAAGGATCTGTCTTAGAATTTTAAAAAGAAGTGCTTGGCGGTTGCATCAAGGGTGTGTGTGGGCTAGAGGGATGTCTCTGATGGTAACACTTGCTTCCCAAGGACATGAGCTCACATGAGCTCACATGAGCTCACATGAGCCCTGGAACTCACATGAGAAAAGCCAGGGGTGGTGGCACGTGCCCGTAGTCCTGGTACTGGCAGAATGGAAGCAGGAGATCTCTGGGGATCAATGGCCAGCCAGCCTAGCTTACTTGATCAGTTCCAGGCCAGTGACAGACCCTGTCTGAAAAAACAAAACAACAAAGCAAAACAAACAAAGCTACCACAAGGTAGATGGCAACTGAAAAACGACACCTAAGACACCTAAGGTTGTATTCTGGTTCAGACACACACACACGTGCGCACACACACATGCGCACACACACATGCACACACACACGCACGCACACGCACACACTTCGCAACCAGAGGTAATTCTCTATGGAATAAGCAAGTAGGTCTGTCTGAAAAGTCCACACTTTAGTTCCTGCTTTGACTGCCTTCAGGAATGAGCTGTGACCCAAAATTATAAGACAAATAACCACTTTCTCTCCCAAAGTTTTCTTGGCCTGAGTATTTGTCACAGTAATAGCAATGAACAGAAATGAAATACATACATGTCCATCCATACCCACATGTCCAAACATAAGTGCCCTTATACACAAGTGTGTATGAAGTGTTAATTTAGGTGTTATGTATTAAATGTGATAATTGCTTGTTCAGGTCATTCCGCCCCTTGTTAGCAAACAGAATTTACTTCACGGAATCCTTACCTCAGAGTTTTACTGAAGTGGGAGATGGAGCCCAGAGAGACTGCTCCTTCATCACCACCAATCTACTTCACAGTCATTGTTTTCTGCCTAAAGAGCCTCCCACATGCTAGACCATCTTTTCTAATGTTCCCCTTTATCCCTTTTCCCAGTCCTGTAGCAGAGTGCCCATTGCAATAGCTTTCAGCAAATCAACCAATTAAAAGCCATTTAAGGCTCTGTTTGTGCTTGCCAATATGCTTACACTTTGGACAAATTGAATTTAATATATTTGGTTCATGTCCTAATAATCTGTTACAGACAACACCACCGTGGACGTAATAGATGGGCCCCCAAGTAAGGATGCGAATCTAATAATCTTGTAACATGATCAAAATACTTACCCTATAAATGTGCTTATGCTCAGGAGTAATACAATCACAGAATATTATATTGCAACTTTCAAGATCAAACAGTCTGCTCCACCCTTTGTTGTGAACACTTACATCAATCCTTGTCTCATGCAAGGTCACACAGTGCATTCAGAACAGAGTGGTGACCAAGGTCTAGTCTAGATTGCCAGTGTCTACTTTTTGTACTGTGGCAGAGGGTAGCGTCCTGGCTAGCTTTAACTGCCAACTTGAAACAATCAGCAATTATCTGGGAAGATAATCTCAATTAGGACTTGTTTAGAATCATCTTTGCCTGTGGTCATGTCTAGATTGGGAGGGGGTTGTCTTGATTGTTAATGGATGTACAAAGGCCCAGTCAACTGTGGGTAGTACCATCCTCCAGGCAGGTCATCTTAACTCTATAAGAAAACTAGCTGAGCAGAAGCCTGCCTGCCTACCAGCAAACCGTGTCTTCTCTGATTCATCCCATACTTTTTTGAGTGTGAAGTGAGTTCCTCAATCAGAATAATTCCTGTGTAGGAATAATTCAAGTAGGACTGTCTGGAGAGCTACCCTTTATTCCCCGCCTTGACTTCCTTCAGTAATGAACTGTGACCTGGAATTGTAAGACAAATTAACCCTTTCTCCCTCAAAAGTTATTTTTTGGACAGGGAATATGTCACAGCAATAGAAATGAAACTAGAACTGGTAATATATCTGATGGTTTTTAATAAAGAAGAAATAATTTGTTATGATAAGTGTGCTTTGGACAAAATGGGGACCGTTGGGAAGTGGTTTAAACGTAGAGAGTTGAGTGCATACAAAGGACTCTGCAGAGGCTCAGACTTGGCTGTGTGGAGAGGAGGGATTACAAAGAATCAGATGAAGTCAGGGAGCCTGCATCAGCACAGTGAGATGGATGGCATAGTACCTGTTGGTGAAATTCCTTAGACTACTGCATTTTCATCTGAGCAGTGAAGCAGCAGGAAGGCGTTCAAAACAACCCCCAGCACCACTACCAGACAGTGTACACTGCAGTCCCCCTACCCCTTCCTGGGAGTACTTCTTGAGTCCCCTGGGAAGGGTGGCCTGGGAACAGGGAGGTAGAGCAGGTGACCTGGCTTCATGGCAAGGCTAGTTTTCCAGAAACTACATCCTAAAGAAAGTAAGTGTCAGGCCCCAAGCCACACTGCATCAATGAAACTCTTTTCATTGTTGAATTTCGTAGGACCTTTTGGGGTTTTGTGTTTGGGGGTACTTTGCAGGAATGCTTAAATTTATCCTTGTGGGCTTTTACTCTGTGCCTTAGAGGAAATGTTTCCTCGAAACTGAGTATACTCCACAGCTGGATGCATGTGTCAGAGATGCCCCCAAGTTAAACTGCTGGCTTTGGTGGTTATGGAGAGCTTGGGTTGACTCATAAAGTTCTTTGAGCACAGGACCAAGGCAGCAGGTCTGCTCCTTCATACAGAAAAATTTTTCTTGCTACTTCTGGATATTCGGGGAGTCCCAAAGTTCATCTGTGGGTTTCCTTTATTAAGAAATTGGTCCTAAGCTAATATTGCAGCCATTCGAGTGATCTATACCACTACTGACCTATGTCATTCATGCACATTTTATTGAAAACACTTTTATCTAATATACTTCCCCTCGACCCTGCTTTTGTAAAGTCAACAAATAAGAAGAGTCCCAAAATGCTCACCCCTGTAAATTCAAAATACAAGTCCCTCTGAAAGAGAATAGTTTCCAACCCGGGCTTCAATCTTCTGATTGTTTTCCCCTCTGGGAATAGCTAAACATCCAGGAAGGGCGGATAAAGATCATGTCACTGAGATCGTATTGCACAATAGGTGTGTATTTATATTGTGAAGATAATCAGAATTGCAAAGTAGACCCCAGTGTGAGTTCTCCGAGATGAAATGCATACAGATGTTTTCAGATAAGTTTTACTCATATTTCACTGTGTGCTGTTTGATGCCGGGCAAGGCAGTCACAGAGATCCTTGAATTAATGTAGAAAGCTCATAATGAGATGCGTGCAGAGGGCCATTACCATCAAGGTTGCAATAGAACTTGCCATAAAACGGGGAAAACAAAATGAAGAGGTGTTCAGTAAGCCAGTGCCGCATATGCAAAACTGTCTCCTTGTTACAGTGTTGTACCCATTGCTGTAGGAGGAAAACACTCACTGCATTAACTGCATAAGAAAGATTATCACAACTGATTGTTCAAGAAGCTGCAAACCTGAATATTTTACTAGGGAATGATGACATGTTTTTGGTCTTGAATGAGTGACTTTATTAAGTACATAGCACGCCAAATATAGAAGAATGAATATAAAAAGATAGATGGAGGATGGATATACAAACAGAAATAAAGTATCTTCCAATCAGGTGCTTCCAACATCCAGCAGAGAGCTCCTGGGGAAGTCGAGGCTGTCAGCAGGAATTCCTGTTTGAGCTCTCTCTCCAGGACTGAATGTCTCTGGTTTGTAGAGGTTGTAAATATGCTGTTTGAACCTATTATCCTCTCAGTCTTGTTTTGTATTCTACTTAGAAGCCTCACTGGAAGGGACTCTGCTCTGACTGGACCTCTAGTAAGAACCTTGGTAACTGCTTCTGAAAGGATTCTGTATTTGAATTATGTTGGGTGTGTTGAGCACCAGTTTTGATGATACATTGCTCTCTCTGTGTCTGTCTGTCTGTGTGTATCTGCCTATCTATAATTATGGTTTTGATGATGCACTGCTCTCTATCTACCTACCTACCCATCCATCCATCTATCCATCCATCCATCCACCCACCCATCAATCTATATTCTTTAAATTTGGCTTGCTATATACTTAATGAAATCACTTATCTAGTTATCATAAATTATTTCCCAGACCTTAGAAAAATATGTCTTTGGAAATTTCTTGTCTCACTCTCCTCTGCCCTAGGAGATCATCCACTTTCTGTGCAGTCCCCATCACTGCCCAGCCATGAGTATCACTCACCCATCACTTCCAATAACTGTGGATTAGTTTTGCCTTCTCAAGAGTTTCCTAGAAATAGAATCATACAATTGTGTGTGTGTGTGTGTGTGTGTGTGTGTGTGTGTGTACCAATACTCAAGATCCACCTCAAGTGTGATTCTTCAAGATGCTGTTCACCTTGTTTTAGAGGCAGGGTCTCTTATTTTTACCTGGAATGTAGTGCTTTGCCAAGCTGGCTGGCGACCAAGTCTCAGGGCTCTGTTTCTCTTCTCTTCTGCCTCTCCCTGTCCCTTCTCACCTCTTCTTCTCTCCTTCTCCCCTCCTGTATTTCCTCCCCTCTTTCTCTTCCCCACCCCTCGACCATACTTGGATCACAAGTACATACCATTTCAGCTGTTTTTTAAAAACATGGGTTTGGGGGATAGAACTCTAGCTTCCGGCTCCTATAGCAGAAATTCTACTGTTGGCACCACCTCCTGAGCCCAGTTCACTGCCTTTTCCATGGCTTCTGCTCTCGGCACTTTTGATAATTTCTCTCAAAAGCTTTGGATATGTTCATATACTATTGAAATAAGAAAATGACAACCTCTTAGTTTCCTTTCCTGTTGCTGTAATTAAGTATTCTGAACAAAGCAATGTAAGAGAGAAAGCTTATTTCAGTGCACAGTTCAAGGTACTGTCAGCCACATGGCAAAGTTAAGGTAGCAGGAGCCGGAGGCAGCTGGTTACATTGAAGCTGCACTTAGAAGGGGAAAGCGGTGAATGTATTCTTGCTTTCCAGTGCTCAGCACCTTCTCCACTTAGAGCATCCAGGATCCCAGACCAGGATGGATACCACCTCTAGGAGGCACCTCAGATAACTTAGTCAAGATAGTTTCCCCAAAGACATGATCAGAGGTCATTCTCCCAGATCATTCTAGACCCTGACGAGTTGATGATAACCATCACAATCTCTTACTTTTTAAAAGCATATAACTCACAATGAATAATATTTCCATAGTATAGACTTGACCCATTTCCGGCACACTCAGGAGATACGACACTGCTCATCCTACAAAATACTAAAATGGATGAAGTAATGTGAAGAATCTCGAACCCTGTAAGCTGCTCTGTTATTGTGTATTTGACAGAAATTGTAAGAATCATTCTAGGAATTTCCCCACTTTCCAGGTACTGGATTGTGTGACTTAAGTCACTTAAATACTTCAAGTCTCAGTACATACAATTCCGTTTTGCAAAGAAACTAGAGAATATTTTTCTGAGAGTTTTATTTGTGCTAAGAAAGGGAATAAAGAATGTGGGAAGTTGAGGATTGATTGAATATAAAGAATTAGCATAAAACACATCACAGAACCTATGTTTGAGGCCTAGGTCTCAATCGAAACTCTAAAATTTAATCTGTAAATCTAACATATCAGGAATAAATGCTTATTGTGAAAAATAGGACTTTCATGAGCCACGAAGAAATTGTGTGAAGAATTTCAGAAACTTTGGAAACTAATGAAATCACCAGGTAGACTAATATTAGAAAGCCACACCAGGCTAATTCATTTCTATATATCAATAAAAACCAATTGAAAAATGTAGCTGACAAGAGATTCCATTTGTAAAGTAAATAAGAACTATAAAGTACCAAGTAATGGGACCTGATAAGAAATGGGTAAGATCTAAATGAATGAAACAGAAACTATGTAATGAGAAAGGAAAGGAAGAAATGGATAAACAGAAACACATTGCATACCTTGGGACAAGGACATCGAGTGTTAGGAAAACATTAAGACAGCATGACAAGTCTAAAATCAAATGCCTTCTCAACAAAAGTAACATTTTCTGGGACTACTCTGTTGTTGTAAAAATATAAAAATAGAAACCGGTGATGTTGTCTTTTACCCGCTAGGTCCGCAAGGCAGTGCCCCAAGATATCTGCTAGATATCTTGGTGGAAACACATCCCATTGCACACCTTCCTACACTCAAACCCTCACATAAAAGAACACACAACACAATAATCTTAGATCCAGTTGATAAGATATAATTGCCCACTTAAACATACAAAGCCTGGTACCATCCATGCCTTAGGAACATTGATAACAACCTGTAAATACACAGAGCAGAATCTTAACATCACCTGCCATGGCTTATCACCCTCTCCTCCCTCTCTCCCTTCTCCTCTCTCTCTTTCTGTTCTTCTCTTCCTTCAAACTTCTCTCCCGCCCATCCTTCCTTCTCCTCCAATGACAGGCCTCCTTTTATCCTGTACCTGCCCCTCACCTGTATTTTACAAATTCAATGGGGAGGTGGTTCTGGTGAAGTCACCTGAGTTCTGAGTATGTGACTAGGCAGCTGTCCTTGGGGCAGTGGAATTAGCATCAAAATACAGATAACTCCAGGGCAGACCACAACACTACTCAAAAAGCCAATTATATATTATATGTTATATGTTATATATTATATGTTATATATTATATATTATTTGTAATTTATATATTTATTGTATATTTTATATTGTATTATATTACATACTATATATTATATATTATACTATGTACTATGTGCTATATACATTTACTATATACTATATTATATGTATGTATATATATGTATATATATATATCTGAGATATTAGATACATTCTCAAATATAAAGGAAGCCTTTAAAGATTAAGGACAAACCAGGACAATATGGAAATAGTATTTTCTCATGCTTCAAAATAGGCTTTAGTGCTGTAGCACTGATGGGGTTGAATGTAGAGGAACAGGGACTAGACTGATAGAAGATGATGAGTCTAACCCTGGGGATGCTTACATGGGAAATTTTTTCATAAGAAAAGGAGAGTGGGGAGTGATGATCTCTAAGTAAATTAAGTAAAATCTAAAAATAAAAAGAATTGGAGCCCTAGCTTACTATGAAGTAGTTTAATACTTACATGGGTTTTTAACTTTAGTTTTATTACTTCAGTGTGTGTGTGTGTGTGTGTGTGTGTGTGTGTGTGCGCAAGCGCATGTGAAAGGCAAAAGACAGTGAACACACATGCCTCAGTGGGTGTGCGCAGGTCTGAAGAGAACTGGCAGGAAGCTTTTCTCTCCTTCCATCAACTGGGTCCAAGGGATTAAATCAAGTTGTTGGGTTTAACAAGAGGAGAGCCTTCATCTACTGAGCTATCTTGCTGGTTCTGAATTTGTATGTGTTAATTTTCTAAATTTACAAAACAATGTAAGTACTGGAGAAACCCCCAATAAGTAAAGAGGAGGTTTTATTCAGTTTCTGTGGATTCGATGTCTTTTTTCAAATAGGGTAGAAAAATCAAGAAATCACTAAGAAAAATATCGTCAGCTGTTATTAAATCTATAAATTTTTATTAAATTGATATTTTAAAGTGTTAGTTGACCGAATGCCCTCCAGCCAATAGGTAAAGACAGAAGGCAGACCAGAAGGAAACACTGTAATGTGTTACGGCCAAAGATGAAAGTCTGAAGTGTACAAGTAATTCCTGTGAATTACTGCTCTGAAATTGTGAACTGTAAAACAGAAAAAAGGAGACGAGAGTTCCAGAGAGTTAAAAGGAGTAAACACAACTGCGAAATCTCTGAAAGGACACCGCTGCCTTCCCTTGTAACCAATAAATAAAATTACAAGCCTTTTTTCCCCACCCAACACACCGGCATAAATAAAACTGATAATAATAAGTGCTGTCAGTAGATTTCTAGAGAAACAGGCGGTCCTGTGCCCAGCTGTTAAAGTAGAAACCTCAGGCTGCAGACCTGCCTTTAGTGAGGATGTAAGTTCAGTTCCCTGTACCGGTGTCAGGTGGCTCACAACTTCCACCTCCGAGGAACACAGTGCCCTCTTCAGACCTTCATGGACGCCTGCACTCATGTACGTATGTCTACAAGCAGACACAGACAAAGACATGTGTGCAAAGACATGTGTATCTTATGCAAAGAATGACATGTACGTATTGAGTTGTATCTGCAGGAGAAAAATACTATGACCATCTAAGAGTCCAACAGAAAACTGCTACCCTCAGACTGTGCAGTGCCCTGCTATCGTTTAATAGAATCATATTGCGCTGTATTTGCTAATCAAAGAAAGCCTCCAAGTGAAAACATGAAGCCGCAGAGCATTACAGAGAACATGGAGCAAATCATACTGCACATACACTAACATATAAACATGAAGTAATGAGTAATGTAATGCATGTGTATACAGTATATATAATATATGTATATATACATATATATGAATTTAAAATAGTCAGGAAATATAGGTGGCATACATGTAAGAGCTGCTGTGCTTGGGGAAGAAATAAAGAGGGATGGCAAGAAGACACCTTATCTTTCTTGTAGAATTTAAGTTTTTGCAGCGATAATCTATTTATAAATTATTTAGCTATAGTCAAAAGTGCATTGCCGAAAAAAAGAACAAAAAAAAAAAAAAAAAAAAAAAAAGAGGGGCTGGGGATTTAGCTCAGTGGTAGAGCGCTTACCTAGGAAGCACAAGGCCCTGGGTTCGGTCCCCAGCTCCGAAAAAAAGAACAAAAAAAAAAAAAAAAAAAAAAAAAGTGCATTGCCTGGAGAGGCGAACACACACACTGCTCTTATGGAAAGACTCAAGTTGGGGTTTAAGCACACATATCTGGTGCCTCACTGACGGCCTGTACCTCCAGTACCAGGGAATCTGACACCTGGATTCCATGGGCATCTGCACACATTCCCACATGGACACACGCACATGCATATAAGCAAAATACCATATATGTGCATATGAAATAACTGAAATTAAATTGAGTCTGGGTCACCTTGCTTCATGTTACACTTTCCATTAAATGGATACATTCTCATGCAAATTGCATAATTTCCTTTTTCATGCAACTGAATAAAGTTCTATTGTGCATAGGTACCACATTTTCTTCGTCCATTCATCTGCTGATGGACATCTAGACAAGCTCAATTTTCTGCTATTACGAATAGAGATTCAATGCATATGCATAGGCAAGCACCTCTGTAGTAAGAGACAGAGTCCTTTGTGCCTGGGCTTCTATAGATTGTTCATATAGAAGCTGTATTTAAATTTTTTTA
The DNA here is from genome assembly GCF_021556685.1 of Rattus norvegicus. Classification (NCBI taxonomy): domain Eukaryota; kingdom Metazoa; phylum Chordata; class Mammalia; order Rodentia; family Muridae; genus Rattus; species Rattus norvegicus. The sequence goes on along the minus strand of NC_141546.1, from coordinate 40,105,002 downwards.
TCTAAAATTTTTTGTGAACATCTCAAATTAGTGCTGTACATCATTTAGATCCTTTTGAAACCTCCCACTTCCCTCCACCTCCTCCTGTGCCCCCATTTTCTCTCAAATCCATGACCTGTTCTCCATTGATATTGTTGTACACATATACACATCCAACACACACACACACACACACACACACACACACATGTTCAGGCTGCTGAGTTTGCTTAGTGTTGGTTGTGTGTATTGTGTTTAGGGCTGACCACTTGGAATCCTATAACCTGTCCCAGGGCCTGTCCCTGGTGAAGATTGATTCTCCCTCTTTCAATAATCATTAATTGCTTGTAGCTCTTCATCTAGGGGTGGAACCTTATGAGATTTTCCCTATCCACTATGGTTTCTTAACTGAGGTTGGTTGTTGTTATGTGGGTCCTGTTTAAGCAAGCATATTGTTAGAATTTCCTGGGTCATATATAGAAGACACTATGTTAAAGCAGTGCCTGGATCCTACAGCCTTTCTTCCCCTTCCCCCTCTGCTGTATAACTGGAGCCTCACAAGCATCAGTTGGGGTTTGGATATGTCCGTGAGAGTCAGTTGTTATGTGAGTGTGGACCCATTAGGATTTCTGCAATCATGTCCATCTGACTCAAGATGAAGCTTCTTTGATTCTGCCCTTAAGTTTTCGGGGCGCCTCGGATGTACATGATGTGGGCATGTACTGCGTGGGTGGATTGATACAAACCTAGACCTATATGGGAAGAGTTGAAGAAATCCTCCAGAATACTGGCCCATAGGCAAACCTGGAGAGTATTATCTTGATAAATGATTGATTGACAGGAGAGGGCACAGCTCACTGTGTATGGTGCCACCCCTGGGCATGTATAGGAAAGCAGGCTAGTCAAGCTATGGGTGGTGGTGGTGGTGGTGGTGGTGGTGGTGGTGGTGGTGGTGGTGGTGATGGTGGTGCGGGTGTGCAAGCCAGTAACCAGTGTTCCTCCCCAGCTTCTGCTTCATTTCCCACTGCCCCGATCTGCTTCAGTGTTGGCTGTTACCTGAAAGTATAAGATGAAATAAATCCTGTCCTCCCCAAGTTTCTCTCTGCCATGGTGTCTTATCACAGCCACAGAAAGCTCGCTGAGCAGAAGAAGAGTGGGGATGTTAAATCAACAAAGAACCAAAGCAACTAACCCGATAAATACCAAATTCAAATGAACCAACAGTGGAAAGTAAGAGATCTAAACCAAGATGGGGTGAGATGAAGTTCTGTCAGCACACAATGGGATATATGGCAAGGAAGCTAAAGATGATTAGAGAGTGGTCAGAAGTCAGCTTAGACAGAGCTAGGACCTATGAGAAAGTTTTTAAATGCAAACAACAGGGCCTGGAGAATGACTCAGCAGGGTCTGGAGAATAACTCAGCAGGGTCTGGAGAATGACTCAGCAGGGCCTGGAGAGAGTGACTCAGCAGGGCCTGGAGAATGACTCAGCAGGGCCTGGAGAGTGACTCAGCAGGGCCTGGAGAATGACTCAGCAGGGCCTGGAGAGTGACTCAGCAGGGCCTGGAGAGTGACTCAGCAGGGTCTGGAGAGTGACTCAGCAGGGTCTGGAGAATGACTCAGCAGGGTCTGGAGAGTGACTCAGCAGGGCCTGGAGAGTAACTCAGCAGGGTCTGGAGAGTGACTCAGCAGGGCCTGGAGAGTGACTCAGCAGGGTCTGGAGAGTGACTCAGCAGGGCCTGGAGAGTGACTCAGCAGGGCCTGGAGAGTGACTCAGCAGGGTCTGGAGAGTGACTCAGCAGGGCCTGGAGAGTGACTCAGCAGGGTCTGGAGAGTGACTCAGCAGGGCCTGGAGAATGACTCAGCAGGGTCTGGAGAATGACTCAGCAGGGTCTGGAGAATAACTCAGCAGGGTCTGGAGAATGACTCAGCAGGGCCTAGAGAGTGACTCAGCAGGGCCTGGAGAATGACTCAGCAGGGCCTGGAGAGTGACTCCGCAGGGCCTGGAGAGTGACTCAGCAGGGTCTGGAGAGTGACTCAGCAGGGCCTGGAGAGTGACTCAGCAGGGTCTGGAGAGTGACTCAGCAGGGCCTGGAGAGTGACTCAGCAGGGCCTGGAGAGTGACTCAGCAGGGTCTGGAGAGTGACTCAGCAGGGCCTGGAGAGTGACTCAGCAGGGTCTGGAGAGTGACTCAGCAGGACCTGGAGAATGACTCAGCAGGGCCTGGAGAGTGACTCAGCAGGGCCTGGAGAATGACTCAGCAGGGCCTGGAGAGTGACTCAGCAGGGTCTGGAGAATGACTCAGCAGTTAACACTTTCTCTTCTTACAGTGGACCCTGGTTGAGTTCCTAGCACACCGGCCAGTAAGTCCAGGTCCAGGGAATCTAATAGCCCAGTCATCTGGTCTCCATAGGTGCCTGCACACATGTGGAACACACACACAGACACACACACACACACACACACACACACACACACGGAGGCATACATATGCATAATAATTATTAAAATAACAACAACATCATTAACAGAGCAAAAGAAAGAGAATTCTATTGAGTGAATCAAGCAAGTCTCACAAAGCAAACATGGTGTGTTTTCTCTCCTTTGTCCCAGGTGTTATACAAATACATGTAATTATGTGTGCATGTAGCGATGCACCTCCCTGCAACTGGGAAGTCTTAAGTGAAATATCAGAAGTCAAGAGCCACCTATTTATTGCTAGGAAAACATCCAACAGACAATCGCTATGAGTCTTATTTAGTAAAGGTTACTTTGTTCCAAACAAAAGCTAAGCACTATGGGAAAGCCTACAAGGGAAAAGACACTGTGATACTGGGAAAATGGCCTGAGAAACCTCATTTTGTTTTTTTATTCCAACTGCAGACTATATTTAAAGTTAAATTTTAAAGCTTTATGAATGTTGCTTAGATAAAATAAAATTAATGACATTAAATTAACTGGCAGTTAGAGAGTAAAAGAAAAATAGAATGATACTCTGATGAGGGTAATTTGAATGAAAATTGGAACAAAAACTTAATCAATCCATTAAGGGCAGGGAAATAGGGGGCAAAAACAACACAGACCTCCCCAACAAAGGATCTTGAACAAAGAAGACCTGGGGGAAAAGAGCAGAAATGGAGGTAAGTGACATTAGGAATTGGTGTGAACTGTAGACAAAGGGAAGCCTTTACTGATAAAACTGTGGCCTGATATTCTAAAGAAGACAAAGAAACAGTCCCAGGAGAGAGGACGTGAACCCAGGTAATTAGTAGCCAGAGAAGCATTTGGGGGTGGCCAGGGAGTAAAGGGACTACTCTGCAAGTAGGAGGACCCCTGTTCAGTCCTCAGAACCAATATAAAAAGCTGAATACAGTGGGAAAAGCTTCTGATCCCAGAACTAGACAGAAACAAGTAGATCCCTGAGGCTTTCTGGTCAAGCAAGTGTAGCCCAGGTGGTGAGCCCCAGACCAGTAAAAATCCCTATCTTGACAGACACACACACACACACACACACACAGACACACAGACACACACACACATACACACAGACACACACACATACACACAGACACACACACACAGATACACACACACACAGATACACACACAAACATACCGACACACACACAGACACATAGATACACAAACATACAGACACAGACACACATACACTCACACACACATACACACAGACACACACACACTGAAAAAATGATATGCTACATGCTATAGTAAATAATGCTTATCAAAGTTTATTCAAGTAGTACAAGGAAGGTATAATGTTAATGATTCCTTATACCTTTAAGCTAATTCTCCATTTAAAAAAATAAAATTTACAGAGGCAGCTCAGTGGCTTCGAGGAGTAACATATTCATTCCTAGGGAACAAGGAAACTAACTCTTAGCAAACCGGAAGCCCTGTGAGAACACCTGTCTCTTCTATGCCTGTGATAATATCACATTGGCTCTGGGAACCCAGAAGTGTTCAAGTAAATCAAAATCCTAAAAGTGCAACGATGTGGCTGTGGTCACCGTGCCATAGTTCCTGGTCCTTGTAGAACATAAATAGTGACTGAGTTGGCTAGCCACGTTGCAGGGAAGGACTCAGTCCTGCTTCTGGCGGAAGAGAACTGAAGGACAACACCGGAGAAGCTTTACAAACTGCCACGTTCTCCAGCACATAACATGAAAACACAAAGAGCTGTGACACATCCGCAAGCCCACAGTGACTGGCTAGGGAAATGTAACAAGGGAAAGGCCGTGCATCCTAAGAAGAAACACTACGGAGTATCTACAAAAATAACCGATTAGGGGCAGTCAATTGTGAGGGAGCCATGAAACTTGACTGGGCAGTAGAGCTATGTATTAGAAATAAGCCTGTGTCTTTTGACGGAGGAACTCGACAGTGGAAAAGATGAGATCAATTCCTGAAAGCTGAAGGCAATTAAATCAAAATCCCTTCTGAGTATGAGATGGGCTCTGACAGGGGAAGAAACTCATGTCTGTGAAGTGTTGTGACTACAGAATTAGAAAGCGGCATGGAGGACAGGGCAGTACAGGCTCAGGTACAGGAAAAGAGAAGGAAGCTACAAATGAGTTAAATGATAATGCTGCTTAAGGTGGGAAACTTGAACTCACGAACAACATTGATCAGGCTCCTAAAAATGTGCCGAACAAGTAATAGAATCAAAAATAAATTCCAGATGGGGTACTGTGTTTAAAGGTAAAACATTTTTTGAAGAATCATAATAGCATTCTTGTTAAGTGAGAAAAATCTAAATATCATAAAGAAAATGACTGAGATATTTAAGAGTCAAACCAAATCAATAAGCAAGAAACCTCCGTAGAAGACATTATAAATAAAGGTAAAAGGTAAACAAGACCAAAGAAAAAATGTCTATTCGAATATCCACATTTATAATAAGTATATATAATATATATGTAACATATATCAAATATAGGTCATGTATATTATACATACATATCAGTAATGACAGCTCAAGAAAAAGATGATCAAATACTGGGTAGAAACAAATTACAGGAGAAAAATTTGAGAACACCCTAATGAAAATCAAAGTATTTTAGCAATGGATAAGAAATAGCATGACAGTCAAATAACAAACACTGCTGGCAAAATTTAAAAACTGATATCTAGGGCTGGGGATTTAGCTCAGTGGTAGAGCTCTTACCTAGGAAGTGCAAGGCCCTGGGTTCGGTCCCCAGCTCGGGAAAAAAAAGAACCAAAAAAAAAAAAAAAAACCTGATATCTAGTGCACAGAAATTTTGACTTGGTGACATTTTTTGGAAGACTGTTTAGATCTTCATAAACAAAAAAAAAAGCAAGTATATGCATTCTAGAACCCAGACTTGCCAGTTCCTGGTCACTGCCTGGGAAAAGTCAGCTCCATGTATGCTGTAAGTCTTAGGTGTCCATTGCGAGGATACTTCTGGCAAGAAAAGGTATTGTGAACAACCAAAACTGTCTTTAATGGCAAAAGGTAAGTCAAGACTGGACCCTTCTACCTCATAGAACACCGGCTGGATAGAAATAGGGAATCTAGGCATCCATGAATTGACAAAGAATTTAGAATATCCCCTTATGGAAGGAATGTAAGAGGGTACTGGACACTCAGCGAAACACCTGTGGGATTGAGTCTCTCGGGAATAAACTGCGACTAGCCAAATCGTCTCTGTCCGCCAAGATGGGCAACTGCAGGCAGGCACGTGCTTTCAATAGGTCAGAAAAAGAGAGGAGGAGAGGAGAGAGGGGGAAGGGAGAGAGAAACATTAGAAAATCAGTAAGAGAGGGTTAGATATAGGAGAATATTTAGAGAACAAACCTGTTCCAGCAAAGGAAGACACAGGGAAAGCGAGGCAAAGAAAGAAGGCACAGAGTCAACAAACAGCTAACACCCGTGTAGGATTTCATTGATTTGCTATCCAGCCAGAGGAAGGTCATATGAAAATAAAATAAATAAATACTAGGTAGGTAGGTAGATAGGTAGAAGTACAGAACACTATGCATAGTACAGAACTATTCGTTTATGTTTGTAAAACAAATGTGGGTTAATACTGTGTGTTGATAAATTCAACCAGAATGTTGTGCAAAGATCCACACTCAATAGAAGCAAAGGTCATTTCTGACAAGATGAGGTCTCATTCTTTGGAGTGGAAGGAGGTAATACACATGAAAACATTCCAATTTTGTTTTATTTCTCCTGATTATGAAATCTCACCACCGGGCTTTTAAATACAGCTTGTACAATTTTCAATACTTGAAAGACCTACTAAGCGCCATGAATCCTTCACCATGTTCTTTTGTGAATTACCACCTGTCACCCTGAGAGACTCAGGAAATTATTGAGGACAGCTGGCAAATATGGGACCAGTTGCTTGTCTTCGGGGAGAGAGCTAATCTGTTAGAATGGTTTGCCCTGATGCTGGTAGGAACATCCTGGTCTTCTGGTGTTCCCCAGGGAGAGAGCTAATCTGTTTGAATGGTTTGCCCTGATGCTGGTTGGAACATCCTGGTCTTCTACTGTTCCCCAGTTGGGGAGCAGAAATGAGGGTGTGCTGGTGTTTCCATGAGGCAACCCTCAGTTGAGAGGCCCAGGGCCCATGGTTCATGCTAGCCCTTGGTTGTTATGGATTGTGGCATGTTGTTTTGTTTGGGTTTTGTTCCCTTTCTTTGACTCATCTTTACTTTTAACTTAGTCTCCATGCCTGTGCGTATATGCGTGCACATACAGTGCAATGCCTGTGTCAAGGACAGAGGATTTGGAAGTTGCTTCTTTCCTTTCACCTTATTATGGATGGCAGGGTCTTTCTTATGCAGCCATGCTGCAAGCTCTGGGATAAGAGCCGGTGTGAGTTTGCTATGATCATTTGCCAGCCCTCTGCAGGAGTCAGTGCTGGAACTACAGACTTGTAAGTCTCATAGCCAACTTTTTTTTTTTTTTTTTTTTTAATTAACTTGAGTATTTCTTATATACATTTCGAGTGTTATTCCCTTTCCCGGTTTCCGGGCAAACATCCCCCTCCCCCCTCCCCTTCCTTATGGGTGTTCCCCTCCCAACCCTCCCCCCATTGCCGCCCTCCCCCCATAGACTAGTTCACTGTGGGTACAGTCTTAGCAGGACCCAGGGCTTCCCCTTCCACTGGTGCTCTTACTAGGATATTCATTGCTACCTATGGGGTCAGAGTCCAGGGTCAGTCCATGTATAGTCTTTAGGTAGTGGCTTAGTCCCTGGAAGCTCTGGTTGCTTGGCATTGTTATACTTTTGGGGTCTCGAGCCCCTTCAAGCTCTTCCAGTTCTTTCTCTGATTCCTTCAATAGGGGACCTATTCTCAGTTCAGTGGTTTGCTGCTGGCATTCGCCTCTATATTTGCTGTATTCTGGCTGTGTCTCTCAGGAGCGATCTACATCCGGCTCCTGTCGGTCTGCACTTCTTTGCTTCATCCATCTTGTCTAATTGGGTGGCTGTATATGTATGGGCCACATGTGGGGCAGGCTCTGAATGGGTGTTCCTTCAGTCTCTGTTTTAATCTTTGCCTCTCCCTTCCCTGCCAAGGGTATTCTTTTTCCTCATTTAAAGAAGGAGTGAAGCATTCACATTTTGATCATCCGTCTTGAGTTTCGTTTGTTCTAGGGATCTAGGGTAATTCAAGCATTTGGGCTAATAGCCACTTATCAATGAGTGCATACCATGTATGTCTTTCTGTGATTGGGTTAGCTCACTCAGGATGATATTTTCCAGTTCCAACCATTTGCCTACGAATTTCATAAACTTGTTGTTTTTGATAGCTGAGTAATATTCCATTGTGTAGATGTACCACATTTTCTGTATCCATTCTTCTGTTGAAGGGCATCTGGGTTCTTTCCAGCTTCTGGCTATTATAAATAAGGCTGCGATGAACATAGTGGAGCACGTGTCTCTTTTATATGTTGAGGCATCTTTTGGGTATATGCCCAAGAGAGGTATAGCTGGATCATCAGGCAGTTCAATGTCCAATTTTCTGAGGAACCTCCAGACTGATTTCCAGAATGGTTTTACCAGTCTGCAATCCCACCAACAATGGAGGAGTGTTCCTCTTTCTCCACATCCTCGCCAGCATCTGCTGTCACCTGAGTTTTTGATCTTAGCCAATCGCACTGGTGTGAGGTGAAATGTCAGGGTTGTTTTGATTTGCATTTCCCTTATGACTAAAGATGTTGAACATTTCTTTAGGTGTTTCTCAGCCATTCGGCATTCCTCAGCTGTGAATTCTTTGTTTAGCTCTGAACCCCATTTTTTAATAGGGTTATTTGTTTCCCTGCGGTCTAACTTCTTGAGTTCTTTGTATATTTTGGAAATAAGGCCTCTATCTGTTGTAGGATTGGTAAAGATCTTTTCCCAATCTGTTGGTTGCCGTTTTGTCCTAACCACAGTGTCCTTTGCCTTACAGAAGCTTTGCAGTTTTATGAGATCCCATTTGTCGATTCTTGATCTTAGAGCATAAGCCATTGGTGTTTTGTTCAGGAAATTTTTTCCAGTGCCCATGTGTTCCAGATGCTTCCCTAGTTTTTCTTCTATTAGTTTGAGTGTGTCTGGTTTGATGTGGAGGTCCTTGATCCACTTGGACTTAAGCTTTGTACAGGGTGATAAGGATGGATCGATCTGCATTCTTCTACATGTTGCCCTCCAGTTGAACCAGCACCATTTGCTGAAAATGCTATCTTTTTTCCATTGGATGGTTTTGGCTCCTTTGTCAAAAATCAAGTGACCATAGGTGTGTGGGTTCATTTCTGGGTCTTCAATTCTATTCCATTGGTCTATCTGTCTGTCTCTGTACCAATACCATGCAGTTTTTATCCCTATTGCTCTGTAATACTGCTTGAGTTCAGGGATAGTGATTCCCCCTGAAGTCCTTTTATTGTTGAGGATAGCTTTAGCTATCCTGGGTTTTTTGTTATTCCAGATGAATTTGCAAATTGTTCTGTCTAACTCTTTGAAGAATTGGATTGGTATTTTGATGGGGATTGCATTGAATCTGTAGATTGCTTTTGGTAAAATGGCCATTTTTACCATATTAATCCTGCCAATCCATGAGCATGGGAGATCTTTCCATCTTCTGAGGTCTTCTTCAATTTCTTTCCTCAGTGTCTTGAAGTTCTTATTGTACAGATCTTTTACTTGCTTGGTTAAAGTCACACCGAGGTACTTTATATTATTTGGGTCTATTATGAAGGGTGTCGTTTCCCTAATTTCTTTCTCGGCTTGTTTCTCTTTTGTATAGAGGAAGGCAACTGATTTATTTGAGTTAATTTTATACCCAGCCACTTTGCTGAAGTTGTTTATCAGCTTTAGTAGTTCTCTGGTGGAACTTTTGGGATCACTTAAATATACTATCATGTCATCTGCAAATAGTGATATTTTGACCTCTTCTTTTCCGATCTGTATCCCTTTGATCTCCTTTTGTTGTCTGATTGCTCTGGCTAGAACTTCAAGAACTATATTGAATAAGTAGGGAGAGAGTGGGCAGCCTTGTCTAGTCCCTGATTTTAGTGGGATTGCTTCAAGTTTCTCTCCATTTAGTTTAATGTTAGCAACTGGTTTGCTGTATATGGCTTTTACTATGTTTAGGTATGGGCCTTGAATTCCTATTCTTTCCAGGACTTTTATCATGAAGGGGTGTTGAATTTTGTCAAATGCTTTCTCAGCATCTAATGAAATGATCATGTGGTTCTGTTCTTTCAGTTTGTTTATATAATGGATCACGTTGATGGTTTTCCGTATATTAAACCATCCCTGCATGCCTGGGATGAAGCCTACTTGATCATGGTGGATGATTGTTTTGATGTGCTCTTGAATTCAGTTTGCCAGAATTTTATTGAGTATTTTTGCGTCGATATTCATAAGGGAAATTGGTCTGAAGTTCTCTTTCTTTGTTGTGTCTTTGTGTGGTTTAGGTATAAGAGTAATTGTGGCTTCGTAGAAGGAATTCGGTAGGGCTCCATCTGTTTCAATTTTGTGGAATAGTTTGGATAATATTGGTATGAGGTCTTCTATGAAGGTTTGAGAGAATTCTGCACTAAACCCGTCTGGACCTGGGCTCTTTTTGGTTGGGAGACCTTTAATGACTGCTTCTATTTCCTTAGGAGTTATGGGGTTGTTTAACTGGTTTATCTGTTCCTGATTTAACTTCGATACCTGGTATCTGTCTAGGAAATTGTCCATTTCCTGCAGATTTTCATGTTTTGTTGAATATAGGCTTTTATACTAAGATCTGATGATTTTTTTAATTTCCTCTGAATCTGTAGTTATGTCTCCCTTTTCATTTCTGATTTTGTTAATTTGGACACACTCTCTGTGTCCTCTCGTTAGTCTGGCTAAGGGTTTATCTATCTTGTTGATTTTCTCAAAGAACCAACTTTTGGTTCTGTTGATTCTTTCTATGGTCCTTTTTGTTTCTACTTGGTTGATTTCAGCTCTGAGTTTGATTATTTCCTGCCTTCTACTCCTCCTGGGTGTATTTGCTTCTTTTTGTTCTAGAGCTTTTAGGTGTGCTGTCAAGCTGCTGACATATGCTCTTTCCTGTTTCTTTCTGCAGGCACTCAGCGCTATGAGTTTTCCTCTTAGCACAGCTTTCATTGTGTCCCATAAGTTTGAGTATGTTGTATCTTCATTTTCATTAAATTCTAAAAAGTTTTTAATTTCTTTCTTTATTTCTTCCTTGACCAGGTTATCATTGAGTAGAGCATTGTTCAATTTCCACGTATATGTGGGCATTCTTCCCTTATTGTTATTGAAGACCAGTTTTAGGCCGTGGTGGTCCGATAGCACGCATGGGATTATTTCTATCTTTCTGTACCTGTTGAGGCCCGTTTTTTGACCAACTATATGGTCAATTTTGGAGAAAGTACCATGAGGAGCTGAGAAGAAGGTATATCCTTTTGCTTTAGGATAGAATGTTGTATAAATATCCGTTAAGTCCATTTGGCTCATGACTTCTCTTAGTCTGTCTACATCACTGTTTAATTTCTGTTTCCATGATCTGTCCATTGATGAGAGTGGGGTGTTGAAATCTCCCACTATTATTGTGTGAGGTGCAATGTGTGTTTTGAGCTTTAGTAAGGTTTCTTTTACATATGTAGGTGCCCTTGTATTTGGGGCATAGATATTTAGGATTGAGAGTTCATCTTGGTTGATTTTTCCTTTGATGAATATGAAGTGTCCTTCCTTATCTTTTTTGATGACTTTTAGTTGGAAATTGATTTTATTTGATATTAGAATGGCTACTCCAGCTTGCTTCTTCTGACCATTTGCTTGGAAAGTTGTTTTCCAGCCTTTCACTCTGAGGTAGTGTCTGTCTTTGTCTCTGAGGTGTGTTTCCTGTAGGCAGCAGAATGCAGGGTCCTCGTTGCATATCCAGTTTGTTAATCTATGTCTTTTTATTGGGGAGTTGAGGCCATTGATATTGAGAGATATTAAGGAATAGTGATTATTGCTTCCCGTTATATTCATATTTGATGTGAGGTTATGTTTGTGTGCTTTCATTCTCTTTGTTTTGTTGCCAAGACGATTAGTTTCTTGCTTCTTCTAGGGTATAGCTTGCCTCCTTATGTTGGGCTTTACCATTTATTATCCTTTGTAGTGCTGGATTTGTAGAAAGATATTGTGTAAATTTGGTTTTGTCATGGAATATCTTGGTTTCTCCATCAATGTTAATTGAGAGTTTTGCTGGATACAGTAATCTGGGCTGGCATTTGTGTTCTCTTAGGGTCTGTATAACATCAGTCCAGGATCTTCTGGCCTTCATAGTTTCTGGCGAGAAGTCTGGTGTGATTCTGATAGGTCTCCCTTTATATGTTACTTGACCTTTTTCCCTTACTGCTTTTAATATTCTTTCTTTATTTTGTGCGTTTGGTGTTTTGACAATTATGTGACGGGAGGTGTTTCTTTTCTGGTCCAATCTATTTGGAGTTCTGTAGGCTTCCTGTATGTCTATGGGTATCTCTTTTTTTAGGTTAGGGAAGTTTTCTTCTATGATTTTGTTGAAGATATTTACTGGTCCTTTGAGCTGGGAGTCTTCACTCTCTTCTATACCTATTATCCTTAGGTTTGATCTTCTCATTGAGTCCTGGATTTCCTGTATGTTTTGGACCAGTAGCTTTTTCCGCTTTACATTATCTTTGACAGTTGAGTCAATGATTTCTATGGAATCTTCTGCTCCTGAGATTCTCTCTTCCATCTCTTGTATTCTGTTGGTGAAGCTTGTATCTACAGCTCCTTGTCTCTTCTTTTGGTTTTCTATATCCAGGGTTGTTTCCATGTGTTCTTTCTTGATTGCTTCTATTTCCATTTTTAATTCCTTCAACTGTTTGATTGTGTTTTCCTGGAATTCTTTCAGGGATTTTTGCGATTCCTCTCTGTAGGCTTTTACTTGTTTATTAATGTTTTCCTGTGCTTCCCTAAGTGTGTTCAGGTCTTTCCTGAAGTCCTCCAGCATCATGATCAAATATGATTTTGAAACTAGATCTTGCTTTTCTGGTGTGTTTGGATATTCCATGTTTGTTTTGGTGGGAGAATTGGGCTCCGATGATGGCATGTAGTCTTGGTTTCTGTTGCTTGGGTTCCTGCGCTTGCCTCTCGCCATCAGATTATCTCTAGTGTTACTTTGTTCTGCTATTTCTGACAGTGGCTAGACTGTCCTATAAGCCTGTGTGTCAGGAGTGCTGTATACCTGTTTTCCTCTCTTTCAGTCAGTTATGGGGACAGAGTGTTCTGCTTTCGGGCGTGTAGTTTTTCCTCTCTACAGGTCTTCAGCTGTTCCTGTGGGCCTGTGTCTTGAGTTCACCAGGCAGCTTTCTTGCAGCAGAAAATTTGGTCTTACCTGTGGTCCCGAGGCTCAGGTTTGCTCGTGGGGTGCTGTCCAGGGGCTCTCTGCAGCGGCAGCAACCAGGAAGACCTGTGCCGCCCCTTCCGCGAGCTTCAGTGCACCAGGGTTCCAGATGGTCTTTGGCTTTTTCCTCTGGCGTCCGAGATGTGTGTGCAGGGAGCAGTCTCTTCTGGTTTCCCAGGCCTGTCTGCCTCTCTGAAGGTTTAGCTCTCCCTCCCACGGGATTTGGGTGCAGAGAACTGTTTATCCGGTCTGTTTCCTTCAGGGTCCGGCGGTGTCTGTGGCAGGGGTCCTGCCGCTCCTGGGCCCTCCCCCACGGGAGCCCAGAGGCCTTATACAGTTTCCTCTTGGGCCAGGGATGTGGGCAGGGGTGAGCAGTGTTGGTGGTCTCTTCCGCTCTGCAGCCTCAGGAGTGCCCACCTGACCAGGCGGTTGGGTCTCTCTCTCACCGGGTCTGGGAGCAGAGAGCTGCTGCGGGCCGGGATCCGCGGGTGTGGGACTTCCGGTAAACACAGAACGTGCCCGGTTCTAGAGAAATTCTGCTTCCGTGTGTCCCAAGCTCACCAGGCAGCTTTCTTGCAGCAGAAAATTTGGTCTTACCTGTGGTCCCGAGGCTCAAGTTCGCTCGTGGGGTGCTGCCCAGGGGCTCTCTGCAGCGGCAGCAACCAGGAAGACCTGTGCCGCCCCTTCCCGGAGCTTCAGTGCACCAGGGTTCCAGATGGTCTTTGGCTTTTTCCTCTGGCGTCCGAGATGTGTGTGCAGGGAGCAGTCTCTTCTGGTTTCCCAGGCCTGTCTGCCTCTCTGAAGGTTTAGCTCTCCCTCCCACGGGATTTGGGTGCAGAGAACTGTTTATCCGGTCTGTTTCCTTCAGGGTCCGGCGGTCCATAGCCAACTTTTAAAACATGGATTCCATCCCAGGGGTTGGGCTCAGGTTGTCCCGAGTTTCTCTACCGAGCCATCTCCCTGACTCCTTTGATTTGCTTTTTGAGGCAGGGTCTCACTGTATAACTCTAGCTAGCCTAGAACTCTGAAGAAGGCAAGGCTGGCCTCAACTTTGTGGCAGTCCTCTTTCCTCTGCCTCCAGAGTCTGGGATTATGAGGATGCAGCTCACTGAGACACCACACTCCCCAACTGGTCAGCAGAGCAGAAAGGGACGTTTTAAGTTGCTCTCCATCCCTAGCACCTTATGCAATTACTAGATGTATCTTTGAACCACTTACAGGGTGTCTAGCCCACTCCCTTCATCTCTTCAAGTTAATCACCGAGAGTCCCCACTTGTGAAAACATTTAACCTTTTGTGCATCCTTTTACTTGTGCAGAGACTGTGAGGTCCATGAGACTGCTGCTCACTCCGTTACTGGAGATGAGGGCAACCGTGGTTAATATGAAAATGACTGTGTCTGTGCTCCCAAAGCACTGTGTTTGTAAAATCAAAGGTTTGCTCAATAGGTTGTAGATGGCAAGTTCCTTTCCTCTAGAGCAATAATAGCTACTGTTTACTGAACACCTCCTATGGGGAAGGTATCATTCTTTTTATAAACTACCTCATTTATTTCTTCTACAGAAGGCAGAAGTTGTTGCCCCATTCTATTGATAATAAAACAAGCTTGAAGCCTGGTAATATACCTCAGCCAGTAAACTTCTTGCCATACATGCATGAGGACCTGACTTCAATCCCCAGAACCCATGTGAAATAGCTGAGTGAAGCCAGTACACTAATGCAGTCCTATCCCTGGAAGGAGCAGATTATGGAAGAAACTGAATACTCTCTGGCAAGCTTGTCTAGCTGAATTAGCAAGCTCCAGGTCCATAGAGATACCCTGTCTCAGCAAATAAGATAAAGAACAAGAAATCTGCAGCCCACCTCTGTCCTCCACAAGCACCTGTACACACACATGAACATACGTGAGCATGTGCATGCGTGCATGCACACACACACACACACACACACACACACTCAAACATTCACACACTCACACACACTTAAAAATTTCCCCAAGACAAGGTCTTTAAACGTCTGTAATTCAAACCTTTTTGTTATTGTTTTTGATGCTTAAATAAATACAAACTAATTACATCAAACTTACTATGACCGTCAGTGAGTACCACATGAGTGATGCTGTCTTCATTTGGTTAGCCGATGCTTTAGTTCATGACCGTTTTCCTATGATTCCTCATTAGCTTAATTTCCTGTCTGACTGAGTTTGAGGACTTTTTTCTCCTTTTAGGGGGATGCTTTGTTCCTTTAAACAATATTTTATATTGGCACATATATTTTAGGTAACTTATTACCATACACAATAATCATACACAATCGTGGGTTTTAATATGACATTTGCATCCATGTGTATGCGTACTCAGGTCATATTCCTCACCATTTCTCTCTCTTGACTCCCTCCATTCCTGCTGTTCCCCTTCTTCTTCCAAACTAGATCCCTTAAATGTTCATGTCTTTTTCAAAAATTTCGCTGTGACCCCTTGGGCCTAACAGGGACTGATGAGAGGAGCATGGGCATGTTACCGATGGCTACTCCACTTTAAAAATGTGTCTCTAATTAATTAACTCTAAATACTTGGGATGAGGGGCAAGATAAGCCCATTCTTCCACCATGATGGTATGTTGACAGGTCCAGTCTCATGTAGATGTCACCATCATCGTACGTGTACTTATGCAATTGTCGTGTCATAGTCAGATTTTGTTCCACCATAATCTATGCCATTCTTGGGCTTATACATCTTTTCCGCGACGTCCCCCAAGCCTTCAAGGCTGCGATATAAATAGCCCATTTGTGGCTGCGCTTTCAACAGTCACTAATTCTTGGCATAGTCATGCATCTGCAGTTACTACTCCCCACTGTGAAAAGAACCTTCTCTGACAAAAACTGAAAGCAGTCTTACTCTATGTATATAAGCCCAGACACTCAGAAGGCCAGTTATCCTGTCCCCACTGTTTATAAGATATTAAGTCTCTTAGCTTAGAGGTGCCACTATTCCATTGCTAGAAACCAACGTGAGAAAGTATGCCTGCTCTAGAGTAAAAAAACAGGCCTCACATTTGCAGGCCTCAGAAGCAGTGGCGATGGGTGTATGAGACACCACAGACAGGCCTCCCTGGAAGGGTGGACACCCCTTGCTTCTTAATGCTGTCTTAGTCTGAGCATACAGTTACCATATAAAGAAGGCTAAAGGAGGAAGGGTTATCTGAAAGTGGATTTTAGGAGTGGATATCAACTGAGAAACAATCTCTGGGCATGTCTGTGAGGGAGTTTCTAGATTGGGTTAATTGAGATAGAAAGACCCACTCTAACTATGGGCGTGTTATCCTGGTGTCTGAGTTACTAGTCTATTGATATGAAGAGACACCATGACCATGACAGCTCTTACAAGAGAAAGCATTTATTTAGAGACTCACAGTGTCAGAGGGTTAGTTCATGATCATCATGGTAGGAAACAGATAGACATGGTACTGAGGCAGTAGCTGAGAGCTTTACAGCCTGAAATGAATCCAGAGAGAACAATGGGACAGGCATAGGTTTTGGAAACCTCAAAGCCCACCCCAGTGATATACCTTCTCCCAAAAGGCCACACCTCCTAATTCTTTTCAACCAGTTTCACTAACTAGAACCAAGCCTACAAACACATAAGTCTATGGAAACCATTCCCATTTAGACCACCACACCTTGGTTCCTGGACTGAATACAGAGGAGAAAACAAGCTGAGCACCCAACATTCATGTCTCCCAGCCTTCTGACAGGGGACACAATATAACCAGCTACACCATGTTCCTGGCACCATGTCTTGCCCACCGAGATAGGGTGTACTGTGGAACCGTGAATTAAAATAAACCCTTCCTCTTTTATGTTGCTTTTGATAATGTTTTGTTTTGTTAGGGCAGCAAGTGAAGAGTGGATCAGATTTGGACCAGCAAATGTATAAACATACTCCTTAACAATAGTGGCAGTTTATGAGCCAGGCACTCCTGGGGGTCACCATACACATCATGTGTCATACTTGCGATGGCTCTATTAACCTTAAAAAATAAAATAAGGAAATGTTTGTTTGGTTAATGCATAGATGTAAATAAGGCCTAGTTAATGCATAGATGTAAATAAGGTCACGCAGCCTCAGCTAGTCCGAACTTGAATCTAACTTCAAAGAAAATGTTCTTACTGTTGTATCTGCAACAACCCTACTTATCAACAGTAGGCAACGGGTTAACCTTGGACCTTGTGAAAACTTTGAAAAATCCAGGCACAAGCTCTGGTAGATCAACTAAAATATACTTAAAGCTGTCTGTTTTCAATGACCTTTCAAAAAGAATCCGGAAAGAAGTAAAGAAAGAAAAAAGAATGTAAGGTCAAGGAAAATATACACTGGACTCCTGTGAACATCTTAGTGTGAGTCGAATTTGCCTCATTCTGAACAGGCTTCATAACGCAGAGGTTAAGAGCCCACGCTGTAGAACCAGACTGACCAGGCTTTGAACTTGAAAGAGGCTATTCACTTTTCATAACCACCATTCTCATCTGAAAAGAGGAGCTCATCATATCTGCCTTCCAAGGAAGTTGTAAGAACTGAAATAACACATATGGGTTTGAAGCAGACCTAGCACAGTAAATGTTGCTGTATTAATTTTCTCATGGTGTCACGCCTATATATCTTATGTTAGTACCTTAGTTAGGGTTTCCTTTACCGTGAAGGGACACCATGACCAAGGCAACTCTTAAAAGGGACAATATTTAATTGGGGCTGGCTTACAATTTCAAAGGATCAATCCATTATCATCATGGCAGGAAGCTTGGCAGCATCTAGGCAGACATGGCACTAGAGAAGGAACTGAAATCTCTACGTCTTGATCTGAAGCCCATCAGGAGAAAGCTGTCTTCCAGGAAGCTGGGAGGAGGGTTTCAAAGCAGATCTCCACCATGATGCACTTTAACTAGTCTCCCAGTGGCTACACCATTACGGGATAAGACATGTCTCGTACAGTAATTTATGATCAGGACTAATAGTGATGATGAGCAGGACTTCCTTGGCACCTTCTCCATTTAGGATAGACTGTAGAGCCTTGATATGGTGTGGCGATGGTTATCTTGAACATACAGTAAGTATTCTTTTAATGACTGCACCTCGATATGCTGGCCTAAAACAAATGAGAGACACCCTTAATGTGATCTTCTATTCATATATGAAAAGCTTGCTAGCTCTCTTCTCTCTTCTCTCTTCTCTCTTCTCCTTCTCCTCCTCCTCCTCCTTCTTCTTCTTCCTTCTCTCTCTCTCTCTCTCTCTCTCTCTCTCTCTCTCTCTCTCATCTTTATCTATCATTTATCTCCCTCCCTCCTCCCTTCATTTCTCCCTCCCCCTTTCATGTACCTTCTAAATTTTCATCAAACTCATTGGTACCTTCCTGAATACCCATAAAGAGGAATGAATAATGGGCCCTGAATATACCGGTCCTTACTCTTGCTAGGGGCTTGCTCTAGCCTTGTGTAGTAGCATGGTGAATCTATTAGACTCTAATGTACTGGACATACTCATAGAGGTTTTGTTGAAGGAAAAAAGTGTCAATTCCACTACTTCAAAGCTTCTTCTTTATTACTTTATTTCTTTTTTTTTTTTTTTGGTTCTTTTTTTCGGAGCTGGGGACCGAACCCAGGGCCTTGCGCTTCCTAGGTAAGCGCTCTACCACTGAGCTAAATCCCCAGCCCCTATTACTTTATTTCTTGATGCTATTGACTCCCATTTTCTTAAACCTGAAAATCTTAAATTTGGAACAAGTACTAAGTATTAGGCCCATAAATTTCATGGATATGTTCTCATGGGCCAGTTGTTCCAAGTAGGGCTGCCGCTGTATGCTAGAAACTATCATCTGGGCGCATTGTTGGTCCTGTGGTGTTTGGGAAGCACAGAAGAAATTCTGTGTGTGTGTGTGTGTGTGTGTGTGTGTGTGTGTGTGTGTGTATGTGTGTATGCTTGGTGTGTTTGATCTAGTATATGCACATTTCAGATATGCAATATGTAGTATTATAGGATAAATGTATGTCTATAGTTTCTATGATGAACTATATATATACACATCATATATTTTATATGCTATATATAGTATATATAATATGTGTTATATATAGTTATAAAGTATCTAGCATGTACATATACTGCATATTTATTGTGTATAGTATTATAGGATAAACTGTATAAATGTACAGGGTTTTTTTTAGTGTGGAAAAGTATGTTTTTCTGTGACAAAGTGTATGTAGAAGCATGTATTCACTTCATATATATTTAAATTAACATTAATAAGCTGGGTTGAAAGATCAGTCAATAAAGTGCTCCAAAAACCTAAGTTTTATTGCTAGAACTCATACAAAACAAACAGGACCGCACTTGCAAGCTTAGTACTGGGAAGGCTGAGACATGTGGATCCTGGGTGCTCAATAGCCAGCCAGCCTAACCTACCTGGTGAGTTCCAAGCCAGTGAGATTGCCTGCCTCAAAAGACATCACTGTCCTCTAGCATCTTATGTGCACATAAATATTGTGCACTAGCACACGTGCGCGCGCGCACGCGTGCGCGCATACACACACACACACACACACACACACACACACGTCAATGTATTGAGGGAGTCCCACGGTTGATGACTTGCTGAGATGACTCACAGGGCCTAGGACCCAGTGATCTAACTATGCCCATGGTTAAACTCTATCACAGTGAAAGGACTCGGAGGAAAATGAGCACTGGATTTACTCTCATGCAGAATGGGGACTGGGGAAGACCAGACCCCAAGGGAGCTCCTCTACTACAGTCACACAGCGTATATCACACTTCCCTAGCCATGCCTTGCATGTGTAAAATCTCTCAGAATACTCACAGGAAACCTCATAGATCATAGGACCTGTCCTATAGAAATATAGAAATCCTGATCTGGGTACACCCCAAAAACTAAAACTTTCAGAAAGAAGCATCCATTTAGCCTTAAGTCTATGGCCCAAACTATGTAGGTGCTTTAAGCCAGTCTTTCTGGCAGGAATTTTTCTCATAATCTACATGCTAGTGAGCAGTATCCTTACAGATAAGACATCCTCCCCTGGCTTCCACATGTTTATACACATGTGCATGCACTTTACTCTTGCATATATATCATGTATGTAGCACACAATTCACTAAACACACACACACACACACACACACACACACACAGACACACACACCAGCAAATAGAAAAGTCTAAGAGTCTAATTTGCTATCATCGGTTAGCTCCAATGGCTTCTTGGCTAACACCATGCCAGAGAATAGAATAGCAACTCCAACATCCACCAAGTACAATATGCAGGCACAACAGGTGTACTGTTTAATTGTTTCCTCATCATAGTGCATATTTCACACCCCATAAATCCCAAATGAAATACCAAAAGAATACAGCAAATTAAATGCTTCGGAGGTTTAAAGAATTTGTGCTACTTAGGATGTAAGGAATACACTTGACTCTGTAGAAGGAATAGAACCACTATTTTTAATGTCTCTGAATAAGCACTGTTTATCTTTGCTTTTAAAAACAGCACAGAAGATAGACATAATGGTACAAGTCTGGAATATCAGCACTAGAGAGGCAGAGGAAGGAGGACAGATACAAGTTCAAAATCCAGTTGAGTTCAGGCCGGTCAAAACAACATAGTAAGACCCTGTATCAAAACCCATGCACATGCACATGCACATGCATTCGAAGGCATATGCACACACGCACACACACACACACACACACACATGTGCACACACAACCTACCAAGATTTTGTCCACATTCAAGAGAGTTAAGAATCCACACTTGAATTTTACAGAAAGAACCAATTAGTGACCATAGTGTGCAGCTGAAATCTCTGTAAATGTAGGTTTAATTGTTAATTTTCTGGGATTTGGAACTTACTTGTTTGTTTTATTTGAAACAGGGTCTCATGTAGTTCAGTCTGACCTTGAACTCCATAGATAGCTAAAGAGGACGTTAAACTCCTGATCCCTCTGCCTGTGCAGTAGTGCTGGAATGAGAAGCATGTGCCACCTTGCCTAGTTTATGAGGTGCTGAGAATTGAGCCGAGGGCCTCCCAAATGCTAGCAAGCACTCACACAGCCACAAGTACAGCCACTCTTGTTTGGTTGGTTGGTTGTTTTGGTTGTCTTTTCTAAACTAGTCATTGGCTTTTTCGAGAGAGGGGAAGAGATTGACTGCTTCGATTGGACTTCAGTATTTGGGGGTTTCCCACCTCAGTGCATTTCCAAATGAACACAACTCAAGTTTTGTTAAGTGTGTTTAAGCACATCCTCATGTTAGGTAAGAGTCTGTTACAATCTGCTGCAAAACAACTCTTCTTTTAAGTTTTTATTCCTGTTTTGAATGTGTATGCTTGCTTTGACTATAGGTAGGCCTGTGTACCACATACATGGAGTGTCTATGGAAGCCAGAGGAACATGTCCTATCCCCTGGAATCTGTTAAGTTGCTATGTGGTGCTGGGACTAGAACCTAGGTCCTCTAGAAGACTAACCGGTACTCTGAACCATTGAGCCACTCCCCATCCTAGATCCAGCTCTTTTGCTGACTTAAATCCCCATGACTTGCATCATCTGTGTAGTTAGACAAAATGCAAACACCAGAGGAACATGAAGCAACTAGACAAGAGTTTGACTCCTTTGATTTGAGTTCTCTTTGTATCTCCTTCCCTCCCTCGAGGCTTGCCATGTCACCGTACTGTGATGGTGCTCTAGTAGGGTCTTATGGATTCCTATGACCTTGCTGGGACAACATGATTCATTTTTGTCTTTTTGTATGTATATATGTGTGGGCATATGAGACTACATGTTCACACTTATATGGGTGCATATGTGGATTGACTTGCACATGTGCATGTGTGTGTGGAGGCCCAGCACTGACCTTGGAATTGTTCCTCAATGTGTCTCCTCTTTACTTACCGAGACAGGATCTCTTCCTAGTCCAGCTAGCCCACTGCTCCAGAATCTCCTCCCTTCCTCCATAGTGCTAGGCTTACAGGTGGCCACCATGTCTGCCATGCTTTACACATGTTATAAAGATCTGAACTCAGGGTCTCATACTTACATATCAAGTTTTTTACCCTCTTAATCACCACCCCAGACTTGTGAACCTACTACATACATTTAGAGATAAAAGCAATACCTAATGTAGCAGAAGTCTAGCTCTTGCATCGATCCCCTAGGGGCAGATATGACATCCCAGAAGTGTGAACTGTGCCATTAACGAGGCATGTCCTAGACCGCTCCACTCTTCATTACCGTGCAGTAAGTGATTGCAGATGGCCATCCTAGGAGTTCATATTAAACTGGGTGGTTTACCTTGAACACGCTATGTCTCATTAGCCACTCGGCTATGTAGAGACACAAGAAAGAAGGGTAATTTGTCTGTGTCCCATGGGCCCTACAAGGACAGTTATAACATTATGAATTAAAGACCACGTAAGTATACCAAAGGTAGAGAAAGTTGGCTTTAGAATAGCATCCTATGTGAGAGACGCCATGTATCTCTTGATCTTTCTCTTATAGCTCATATTGTAAGTTGTCTTGTTCTGTCAGAATAGGGTGGGTTTTACCCCTCTGGTGACAAATGGTCACAAAGTTACAATTAGTTTGTTTTCTAGCCATACTATGTGTCCTTAGTAAGTCAGCAGGAAGGTATTACCTTAGTATTGAAAATACTGTAGACTGAAGCTTTTGACTCACACCAAAGAGGCCATGTTTTGGGGAGAAAGGATCATATTCAATAAGGAACATTTATGACTGTCACACCTGGTTAGTGTCCTTTCTTCTCCTTTAGAGTCTAGAAAGAACAAATACATTCCTTTTTTCATTTTTCTTTCTTTTTAAGAATATTCCCACAATCTTGGGTTCTAGTCTAAACGACCATGCAAATCTTCCATGGGAATTCATGGAAGAGCTTTGGCTTTGCATGGCTAGACATGATTGTTCCTTCTTCCAAATTGGATGAAAATAATGCAGGCTGTTCAACAGCCATCTTAAAATGAGTTCCACTGTAGCCATCTTGGAATGAGCCATATACCTGTCAGCTACCTTGAAATGAATACTGAGCCAGCCATCTTGGTATACACTATGGAGCAGCCATGTTAGAATAAGCCCTCAAAGCATGGCAAAATAACGGGCGTGCAGGATGGGACACTCGTTTGGGTAAGTGTTTTCTAATCACAGGTTACTGGAGAAAGGAGGAAGAGACACAGAGATAGAAACAGAGGTAGAGACACAGAGGGAGACACAGAGACAGAGAGACACAGAGAGAATTCTGTTAAAGTTTCTCAATGTATTCCTAACGGTCACCCCATCCATCTGAGAAAAGTAGTAGAAAGCACCTTCTATAGTACTTTCCTTCTGTGTTCTTATACATGGAAACGTTTCCTTCAAGAAGAACACTTAATAAGAACATAAAGTTTCTTTTCTTTGATTTAAAAAAATAGTATCTTAGTTTCAAGTCTTATTGGGGTACCTGAAATGTTTATAGAACACAATCTGTGGGAAATAAAATGAAGGAAGAGAAAAGAATATCCATGGCTCTGGGAACTTTGTAAAGCCTTGCAGCTACCTTGAAGAATATCTCCCCTGCCAGCAATTTTGTAGAAGGTCTCCTGAGTTTTTCAAAATGCAAAACTCTTTAGAACAGATAACTTTGGGGACTTGGAAGATTGCTCAGACAGTAATATACCTGCTCACCTGAAAACAGCTATGCATGGTGGCACATGCTCGTAATCCCAGTGCTGGGAAGGAGGAGACAGCTGGCTCTCTCATGCTGTCCGGCCAGTCACAGAATGCTTGGAGGATTCCGGGCTAGTGAGAGACTCTCTCAAAAGCAAAGCAAAGCAAAACAAAACAAAGTAAGACAATACACAACAACAGTAAAAGTGAATGGTATCTGAAGAATGACACCTGAAGCTATCCATTGGCTTCTACACACACGCACACGCACACACTCTCTCTCTCTCTCTCTCTCTCTCTCTCTTTCTCCAATAATAATAATAATAATAATAATAATAATAATTAATAATAATTACAAAGGTAAATCAAATTTAAAAGAGACCTTTAATTTGACAAATTTAGGCTCCTTCCTGAGACTAGATGGATGTCTCCACCCTTGCGGGCTGAGTGTCTTGAACATCCACACTGAAGTTGGATAACAAGAGATAACCTCTGTCTCGTTCTCCCTTTGTTCTTTCTCATCTTCCTCTCCTGCCTGCATTCCTTCTTTGCTATTTTAAGAGATTGGACGGATGGCATTTCAAAAACTCTGATGATGAAGTCTCTTTAAAAGCCCTGTGGAACTCGTGCTCATTTCCACGCGTGCTCCCCGGAAGGACGGCTCTCTACTTTGTGACTCTGTATTGATCCCTCAGATCCTCCTCCCGTCCGTCTCTGCTTCGCTTCCTATGGGCAGAGGGCGAGAGGAAGATAATGGCATTAATTTTCCAGACATCTGCCCATGTTTAAATGGCCTCTTAAAGTCTGTGCACGGTTTCTCTGTGAGCCCACCACAGGGCTAAAACGCCATTAAGATATAGATTGCAACAATAGATAACAGTCGTAGCCGTGCTGCTCACCTTGGCAATGAAGAGAATGCCAATTTATTTCAGCAGAGATTCACACTAATTCCTGCTCCTACACCGCCAGAGCCAGTGCCTCTGGGTTTCAGAGGTAAATGGTACGTCCTTGGCTTGCTGAGTCCACCCACCTTTGCCTAGACATTCAGGAAGTCGGCGGCACAGTAGAAGAGCCAGTAGATGTAACAAGAAATGGAAACTTGAAGAACACAAAGAATTAAAATTCATAAACATATTATTTTAAAGTTGTGGACCCCCCTTTTTTTAAAGAACAAAAGCCCTATATGAATTATCATGTATATATGTGGGAATTGGAGTATATACACAAGCCTATGGAGGTCAAATCCCCTGGAGCTGGAGTTGCAGTCTCTTGTGAGCTTCTACTGTGAGTGCCGAGAACTGAACTTGGGTCCCTTGCAAGAGCAGCAGGTGTTCTTGATTGCTGAGCCATGTCCCCAGCCTCTGTGTGGTGCTCTGAAGCACAGTTAAAGGTGTGTCATTACCGAGGAAGCCAGCTGCAGCGCTCCCTTCCTAGCCACAAAATATGGCTTCCAAAGCTCTCTGCAGAGACCAAAGTACATATATGTTCAAGTCTGTTATGGAGAATGATTTTGTATTTACATACAATCCATATGCGTCTTCTCTTACATTTCAGATTTCTTTAGATTACTAATAGTAACTGATACAGTGTTGAGACTTTGTACATTGACACTGCATTATTTAGGGAACAGTAAAGAGAGGGGAAAGATCTGTGTATGTATCATATAGACAACACTATTTTTAAATCCATGGTTGTTGAAATTCACGGATATGGGAGGCTGCTAGTATCTTGAAGCATATAGTTATCAAAGTATTAAAAAGCCACGTGGCACATTAAGACATGCTTCATTTTTATATTTGTATTACATTTTTAATTGAGGTGTGCTTGTATGTTTGTGTGCATTCGTTTCCGTCTGTCTCTGCGTGAGTGTATTCCACTCAGTACTTGTGGATTAGCCAGGTTTCTGCTACCTTCTTGGTGGTTCTGGGAATTCAAATTACATTGTTGGCCTGGGTGGCGAGTGCCTTTGGCTGAGCTGTCATTCTGGCCTAGGCTGGAAGAGGAATGGCCCACATTGTCTTGGTTTGTTTTAAAGGATGGTTTCACTATTTATTCTAGTCTGGCCTTGGACTTTAAACTCTCTCATCCTAGTCCCTGCCCCCAAGTGCCAGGACTGCAGGTGCATGTGCCAAGACCCATAGCATCAGCATAGTTTTATAGCAATTACAGAAGACTCACCTTGGAGTGTGGTACCTCTACTTCTCATTTGTGGGAAATGTGAGCTTAGCGATGTCTCTAACCCTCCTCTCCCTGCCACCTGCTATCTCCATTCCATCATTATGGACTATTTCCCCAAATGAACCCTTTCTTCCACAAATTGTCTTGGTCATGGCATTTTGTCACAGCAATACAAAAGTAACTAAGACATGGGCACAAGAACAGCAGGAGGAGAGTGGTTTATGTTGCTCTATGCTAAGCTACCTGTCCAAGTGCTGAGCCCCAATAAGTGTACACTCCAGGTAAAGATCAACATGTAGATAGCGCCTCTCCTTCTTTGATTATTTTAAGCCTTATTCATGTGTAGGGTGTGTGTGTGTGTGTGTGTGTGTGTGTGTGTGTGTGTGTGTGTGTGTGTGTTTCCTTATCCATTCCTTTGTTATTGGCACCCAGGCTAATTCTTAGCTACTGTGCACACCGCAGCAATAAACACGGATTGCAAGTATTTCTGCCACTCTGACTTCGAATCCTTCGGATAAATACCCAGGAGTGGTGTTGTTGGGTCCACGTGATAGATCTAAGTTTCTCCAACTGCTCCACGACTTGACATCTACTTTTTCAGTCTGATACCTAAAACTCTCTGAAAGGAAAGGAAAAATGTTTTCCAGGAGGCATGTGACCATTTCTCTTAGGATTCAACACTATTTCTCCCAAGGAACATAGTTTTAAGAGAGAAATACGTTCGAATTAACCTCTATATAAATGTAATTATCAGAGAATCTCTTAGGACTTGAGAAAGTGAGATTTAAAGCCAGGAGAACTTCTTATTTCTTGTAACAGACTAAAGGAGCTGATTTCACTTGTCCCATTACATGGTGATAAAGCAGCGTTTGATAGCAGCAGCCCATGTGATAAAATGATTATGGCAGCAGAGAGAGCGAGAATCTAATAAGGGAATTGATCTGCAGATTCCAATTCTGTAAGAGCCATCATCGATCAGCATAAATGTCAATAATGAGATCATATCAAGAGCTGCCTAAATCCTTCACAGGATTCCAGACTCTGGCAACAGAATCAAGAAGTAAACACAAAATGGGACGTAAAACTCTCGTAATCCTTCCCATTGACTGATGGCCGGCTCCCGGGCACTCCAGTGCTACATGGCACAGTCTATCATGGTCCTGGAGAAAATGAATAGGAAACAAGTTATCAAAGTATTCTCGTGTTTTAAGCTGTGTGTTGCCAGTATTGTGTGAAGACGGAATAATTACCATTATTATCACACTCAATAATTACGGCTGAAAATTGTGGTTCAAGGAGAGGGACAGGAAGAAGCTAATGTCCCTACTCTTTAGTGTGTGAGATGCCATGTTTGCCCAGTGCTGTGACAAAGGAAATTGTCACTTCTCAGATTGAGGGCAAGAGAGATTGTACAGGAGAGCGCACTTGGGTTTTCACTTATTGTTTTTGCTCTTAAAGACTCATTCATTCATTAGTTCCTTTACTATTTATTTGTGTGTACATTATGGGGAGTGTATGACCATATGTGTGTGGTTATATGTACCTGTGTACGTGTAAAAAAAAAAAACCAGACGATGGAATCAGCTCTCTCTCTCTTTTTTTTTCAGTCTTCACCTACTCCTTTGAGTCAGGGTCTCTCCTTAAACCCAGAACTTTCATTTTCTCAGCTAAGCTAGAAGCCATCAGGTCCCAGGAATACTCTTGACTCCAGTACCATAAGATCTAGGGTTACAGCCACATACAGAATGATCAGCTTGTTATGTGAGTGCTGGGATCTGGATTCAGTTCTCATGATTATGTATCAAATACTTTTTAGCTACCTACCAAGCCATAGCTCCAGCCTCTCCTTTACCATTCTGTGCTTTGACTAAGAATTGGGCCTGTCATTCTAGAACCACAGGTAGCAAGACAAGCATCACCAAGTTAGTTTCAGGATCCGGGAAACTGGGAGATTAGAGGCTATAGAGCTGTAAGGAGCAAAGCTGGGGAGAAGAGCCAGTTGGTAAAGTGCTCATAGGCAAGCATGAAGACAAGTTCAATCCCACCTATTTACAACATTGCGATGAGGTGATAGTTATTTGTAATCCCTGAGCTAAAGAAGCAGGAGCAGGAAGACTCTTAGAGTTTGTTGGCCATATACCCTAGCCTCCTTAGCCTCAAGCTTCATGTCATAAAAGAGACTGTCTCAAAACTCAAGGTGGATAGTGCCTTAAAGAATACCTGAGATTGTCCTCTGGCCTCCACATGCGCTAAAACACACAGTCTTGTATACCTATGCTCACAAATGCACTTGCACATACGTACACCCACTCATCCATGACCAGGGTAGGAATGCTTTGTGGGCAAGCAGAGAGCACACTAACTGAATGCACACACTGGCTATGCCCATTTCCACGGGACCCATCTTGGCATGTTTGCCTTTAGTGGAGGATTCCTCCCATAATTGCTGTCTGAGAAACAGTGTTGTGGGGGACATGTTATGAAAAAACCTTCTGTGGATGTGGGAAAGGAAATGTACTGAATAGGTAGGAATTTAGAACAAGCCGTTCCTGACATTTTGATAGCAAAGCAACTGTGACTTGGGAGCACTGCTTTGGGAATTGAAGAGATGGCTCTGTGGATAAAGCACATGCAATGCTTTCGAATCCACTGAACCCATGTAAAGCAAGGCCCATGCATGCATCTATTAGAGAGGTAGAGAGAAGGGTCCCTGGAAGTTCACAGGCAAGTCCAGAGATGCTACAGTGAACAAAGAGACCCTGCCTCAAACAAAGTGGAAGGCAGGGACCAACATACAAAGTTGGCCTCTGGCTTCCACATGCACTCTGTGACATGCCTGTGGACACACCCAAACTCATGAATGTGCACATACACATACATGGACATATTATACACACAAATGTCATGCATACATACATACAAAAATGTTTTAAGTACTGCCCTTTTCTTCTTCCCTTACTGATTCTTTATTATACTGTTCTAGCTCAGCTGAATGTGACCTCATACTTCCTTGAATTTTCCACTAAGAGAATGAGTCTTTAGTGGAGACATTTTTCTATTAGGAAAGTCTTTGGGGTCTTGTTTTACATATGCCATAGAGGACATATATCTGAATAGGAAACTAATTGAAGGTAAACAGAATTTAAAAATGAAGCAGACTGTTCTCTTTCTGCAAATGTTAGGTTTGGAGGATGGATGGCTCAGTTAGTAAAGTGCTTGCCCTGCAAGCAGGAGTAAGTGTCTGGATCTCTAACATTGACATGAAAGCTAGGTATAGCATGCAAGTCAATAATAATCTTAGTTTGGGGGCAGAGATTGGCATTTGACCCCTATTGCTTCATAGCCATCTAGTCTACACAGTCAGTCTGGCTCGGTCAGAGATCCTGTCTCAAATGATAAGGTAGAGACTGATGTTGGATAATGCCTAGTGTCAACCTTTCTCCTCTAAACATCACACACACACATACACACACACACACACACACACACACACACACAATGTTTATGTTCAGATTCTAAAGTCTATTTTTTATGCTCAGTAAACTTATTATTATGGTTATGGTCTCTCTAACAAAAACCAAATCTGATTATAACAAGGGCTGGATTCCTGGGTGTGCAAAGTGGGTATAGGAGTGCCCTGTTGTTGAGATAATGCTCCACTCTCATTCTCCTCAACTTCTGTACAAAGGGCTCTGCACTGGGCCACACAAATGATTCTGATGGTCCTTAAAATAGCCAGCATTTCTCAAGGATCCAATGCACTCCAGGTATCTTAGCTAAATGACTTCCCCCAGCCTTTGAAATCCCAGAGTTCTTTCTTGAACTTGAAGTCTTCAACAAGCCCCTATAAGCCAGTATTGCTCTTGCTGCTTCCAAAGGAAGATGAAGTAGCTTGTCCTCGTTATACAAAGCTGGGATTTAAACCTGAAATGATGATGCCCAGGGCCACGTGTCTCTCCCACTTTTCTGATCATCTGTGCCCCAAATGTGGATGCTAGAGAATTTGTGAAGCTGAGCTCTGGATTTAATCTTGAATCTTTCAAAGCTAACTTTGTAGCTATTATTCTTAGTGTTTAAAATATGTCAAGCTCATCTAGAACTGGGAGCCACTGAATCCCAGTTAATGGCGGTACAGTGAACTAGGCTGTGGCTGTTCACCTGGGATTTAGCCTGGCAAGTCCTTGTGGGTAGCATCCTCTGTGACTCAGTCATTTGGCCTCTGAATAAGTAATTTACTTTACAGAGTGAGTAGAGTTCAAAGCATCCAACTTAAAGGCTGTATTACCTCACTAGTTTTTGACCAATAGAAATAGGCTTATGAAGCCACAACTGTGGCTCAATTGGTACAATGACAATGCTGCCCTAGCATGCGCTGGGTCCTGAGGTCAAGCCCCCAGTGCCACATAAACCAGGCATGGTGGCATGCTTGTAATCTAGCAGCGGCAAGATAGAGGCAGGGGAATCAGGTTTAACTCTCCTTCAGCGGCATGTTGACACTGAGTCTAGTCTGGGATACATGAGACTATTTCTTGGAAAACCAAAACCAGAACAAAACTTATGAGAAGAAATTTGCTCTCTCAGATAAAATTGCTGAAAATTACAATAGAGATATATGTAAGAAACACCCGAATCCCCTGGAACCGTTAACATGGAGCAATCAAGGAGAAATATTTATAAGCTTCACCACGCAGCCTGAGACAAAACACTATTGTCTTTAAACCCAGCTGATTGCCAGCAAGTGTTCAAAGCAGAGCCTTAATTTTATCACCTTAATTACTTCTTGGGAATTTTAATTTCTCATAGTTGTTAAAATAAGTCTGAGAGCAGTTTATTTTCTCTCTGGGCTCATTTCTTTGTAATAGTTATTTATAGATCCATAACCAATTCCTTTGAAAAATAAGAACTCACTTTCAGCAGCCTCTGAGGTTGGAAATGCTGCCCATGAAAGAGGAGCTCAGAGAAAGATTACTGTGCATCTTTGAGAGAAGTTTCCACCAAAGCAGTTTGTGAAATTAATAAATCTTTGGGGATTTGTGAGTATGGAATAATTTTAGGATTATGGTAGCCAGCAACTGTCTCAGAAGAAAATGGGGAGATTATGTTATTTATATTTATGCATTGAATATCTGCTTAATACTTCATGATTTTCACCCCTCATGGATTAGGAATTTCCCTTTTGACCTTCCCCCATGCCTGGTTCACAAACACAGTGTTTACTAACTCCAGACCGGCATGATGGGAATTAAGTGCTGTACACTTGGAGATTCTTAAGAAAAACAGTGGAGGTGGATGATGCCTTGTGGATGATCTGTGTATTTGCTGAATTCGTGTGTCAGTATGAGACTATGTTGGTTGGTTATGTGTGAGCATGTATAGGGAATGTGTGCCTGGTCCATGTAGATGTCAGAGATCAGTGTCTAGGATCTTCTTCACTGGCTGCCCACTTTATTGTTTTTGAGACAGAGTCTCTCACTGAACCTGGAGCTCATTTATTTGGCTAAATTTGGCCATTGAGCTCCAGTGGTCCTCCTTCCCCTTCTCCTCCTCAATCTCCTCTTCTTTTCCTCCCTTCTCATCCAAGCCCACCTTCTAGGATTGCAGATATGTGCTACTGCACAGACTTGGATGCTAGAGATATGAACTAATGCCCTCATGCTTGCAGAGCAAACACGTTCCCCTGGAACCTTTGCTGATTTCTGATGATGCAATTACAACTCGTTTTCTGGCAGCTTCAGGCAGCAGGCTTCTGTAACATCGTGTTCATCCACTTGTTCCACTGATGGCATGGTGGAATCACTGGAAAGAGGGTTAGCTGGGAAGTTTGAGCAATCTGAGCTTAAAGCCTGGCCTCTTTTCTGTCTCAGTTTCCCCTAATGAACTTGAAAAAAATTGCAAATTTGAGATTTAAATTTAGACTCTCCTTTGCAAATAATAGAAAATATAAAAATCAGTCCACTTGACTTGAGTCCAACACAATAGTTAGAAGCTGTTGTTTGCCAAGAAATGATTTAGCTTCCTGAAACATATTTCACAGCTAATCCTTTAATGCCTGTTTTACATATTACCCTTCCCACTGTTAATATTGAGCAGTATTGTATGCTAGTAATTCCATGCCCTATATTTCAAATTCCTATTAGGAAGCCACATAAATAACAATTTTCAACTGCTTGTTTATAATATCATAAGGCATTTCTTACCATGGGGGTAAAGGAACAGTGGATTTTAAAAATTACCTTGGGAACAAAGCTACAGGGAAACCGTAGTACCTGCTGACTTAAACAATGGAGTCTGCAAGTAGACGCAATGCTTTAAAAACCTGATCAAGATCAACTAAGTGTGAATCATCAAAAGAAGGGAGACAATGGACTCGCACTGGCCATTTGGCCAGTGTGGCTGTGTATGTCAGACCCCTGTACAGATGCTGTAATGGAAAGGGATCTCCAGCAGTTAACCCTGCCTGATTAAAAGGGACTTTTTCCTTCCCTTCTCCATTCTTTTGCTGTTTCTCTTCTTCCTGTCCTCCTCCTCTTCCTCACCCCCTACTCCTCCCTCTCTTTCTCTCATCTGTCCTTTTCTTCCTAACTTCTCCTCTTTTTGATGGCCTTTTAATTTTAACCAACAAAAATCTTACCCATGTCTGCACATATTCTTGTGATATCCTTGTACATTCATACACCATGCAGTGTTCAAATCAGAGGAAGCCCATCTACCTTCTAAACCACATGTCTCTGTAGTGAAAGCCTTTGAAACCCTTCCTTCCAGCTTGTAGAGTAGGCAGCATAGCACACTCTCTTTATGTATAGCCACCTTTCTGTGTGACCACATAGCAGAGCTGCCTTCTTCTCTCTAGCTGTACTTACCGCCCTTGACCAGCCTCTCTGTATGTTTTGGTATCCAGCTTCTCAGCCCGTGGTTGAGACATAGAACCCTTTGGCATTACTGGGAATACTCGTATCATTTTAGAATCAGAGAATACACATCTTCAGAGCTTGTCTGGGTAGTTCAAGCTTACATCATAATTGAAGAGCAAGGATTTTACGTTCTGCCTCTGAAGAAACAAAACAAGAGGGAGAACATGTTATGTAAATGCCCAGTAAACTCCCTGTGAAGCCGCTTCTTCTGGATCTCTGGTTCTTAGACCGTTGATCTCAACACCTTGGAGGGTGGCATGTCAGACATTTACATTATGATTCCTAGCAAGAGCAAAGCTGTAGTCCTGAAGTAGCCATGAACCTGAAGCCCTGAATTTTATGGCTGGGTGTCACCACCACATGAGGCTCTGTATTAAAGGGTCACAGCAGTAAGACGGTAGAGAAGCACTGTTCTAGACCTTTTGTTTGGTGCCAAGTTAAGAATAATGAAAAGCCATAGCTGGGTTCATCAAAAGAGGAACAGTTGGGAAGGATAAGGTTGAGAGGGGAAAACAGGTATTTAGAAGAGTAATTGAGCCACATCCCAGCCCTTCAGCTTCACTTGTTCAGTGTGTGACCTAACAGGAGTTATTGTCCTCTGAGGTACATCCCCATAGTCACATCCCTTCTGCAGTCTTGCTGAAAGTTTTGCAGAAAATGTTAGGATGTCACTTACGTTTCTTTCTTTTTTTTTTTTATTAACTTGAGTATTTCTTATATACATTTCGAGTGTTATTCCCTTTCCAGGTTTCCGGGCAAACATCCCCCTAATCCCTCCCCCTCCCCTTATTTATGGGTGTTCCCCTCCCCATCCTCACCCCCCATTGCCACCCTCCCCCCAACAATCATGTTCACTGGGGGTTCAATCTTAGCAGGACCCAGGGCTTCCCCTTCCACTGGTGCTCTTACTAGGATATTCATTGCTACCTATGAGGTCAGAGTCCAGGGTCAGTCTACGTATAGTCTTTAGGTAGTGGCTTAGTCCCTGGAAGCTTTGGTTGCTTGGCATTGTTCTACATATGGGGTCTTGAGCCCCTTCAAGCTCTTCCAGTTCTCTCTCTGATTCCTTCAACGGGGGTCCTATTCGCAGTTCAGTGGTTTGCTGCTGCCATTCGCCTCTGTATTTGCTGTATTCTGGCTGTGTCTCTCAGGAGCAATCTACATCCGGCTCCTGTCGGTCTGCACTTCTTTGCTTCATCCATCTTGTCTAATTGGATGGCTGTATATGTATGGCCCACATGTGGGGCAGGCTCTGAATGGATGTTCCTTCTGTGTCTGTTTTAATCTTTGCCTCTCTATTCCCTGCCAAGGGTATTCTTGTTCCCCTTTTAAAGAAGGAGTGAAGCATTCACATTTTGATCATCTGTCTTCAGTTTCATGTGTTCTAGGCATCTAGGGTAATTCAAGCATTTGGGCTAATAGCCACTTATCAATGAGTGTATACCATGTGTGTTTTTCTGTGATTGGGTTACCTCACTCAGGATGATATTTTCCAGTCCCAACCATTTCCCTATGAATTTCATAAAGTCATTGTTTTTGATAGCTGTGTAATATTCCATTGTGTAGATGTACCACATTTTCTGTATCCATTCCTCTGTTGAAGGGCATCTGGGTTCTTTCCAGCTTCTGGCTATTATAAATAAGGCTGCTATGAACATAGTGGAGCACGTGTCTTTTTTATATGTTGGGGCATCTTTTGGGTATATGCCCAAGAGAGGTATAGCTGGATCCTCAGGCAGTTCAATGTCCAATTTTCTGAGGAACCTCCAGACTGATTTCCAGAATGGTTGTACCAGTCTGCAATCCCACCAACAATGGAGGAGAGTTCCTCTTTCTCCACGTTCTCGCCAGCATTTGCTGTCACCTGAGTTTTTGATCTTAGCCATTCTCACTGGTGTGAGGTGAAATCTCAGGGTTGTTTTGATTTGCATTTCCCTTATGACTAAAGATGTTGAACATTTCTTTAGGTGTTTTTCAGCCATTTGGCATTCCTCAGCTGTGAATTCTTTGTTTAGCTCTGAACCCCATTTTTTAATAGGGTTATTTGTTTCCCTGCGGTCTAACTTCTTGAGTTCTTTGTATATTTTGGATATAAGGCCTCTATCTGTTGTAGGATTGGTAAAGATCTTTTCCCAATCTGTTGGTTGCCGTTTTGTCCTAACCAC
Source organism: Rattus norvegicus (assembly GCF_021556685.1). NCBI lineage: Eukaryota > Metazoa > Chordata > Mammalia > Rodentia > Muridae > Rattus > Rattus norvegicus. The sequence goes on along the minus strand of NC_141546.1, from coordinate 40,070,166 downwards.
CGTGTCCTTTGCCTTACAGAAGCTTTGCAGTTTTATGAGATCCCATTTGTCAATTCTTGATCTTAGAGCATAAGCCATTGGTGTTTTGTTCAGGAAATTTTTTCCAGTGCCCATTTGTTCCAGATGCTTCCCTAGTTTTTCTTCTATTAGTTTGAGTGTATCTGGTTTGATGTGGAGGTCCGTGATCCACGTGGACTTAAGCTTTGTACAGGGTGATAAGCATGGATCGATCTGCATTCTTCTACATGCTGACCTCCAGTTGAACCAGCACCATTTGCTGAAAATGCTATCTTTTTTCCATTTGATGGTTTTGGCTCCTTTGTCAAAAATCAAGTGCCCAGAGGTGTGTGGGTTCATTTCTGGGTCTTCAATTCTGTCCCATTGGTCTATCTGTCTGTTTCTGTACCAATACCATGCAGTTTTTATCACTATTGCTCTGTAATACTGCTTGAGTTCAGGGATAGTAATTCCCCCTGAAGTCCTTTTATTGTTGAGGATAGTTTTAGCTATTCTGGGTTTTTTGTTATTCCAGATGAATTTGCAAATTGTTCTGTCTAACTCTTTGAAGAATTGGATTGGTATTTTGATGGGGATTATTGCATTGAATCTGTAGATTGCTTTTGGTAGAATGGCCATTTTTACTATATTAATCCTGCCAGTCCATGAGCATGGGAGATCTTTCCATCTTCTGAGGTCTTCTTCAATTTCTTTCTTCAGAGTCTTGAAGTTCTTATTGTACAAATCTTTTACTTGCTTGGTTAAAGTCACACCGAGGTACTTTATATTATTTGGGTCTATTATGAAGGGTGTCGTTTCCCTAATTTCTTTCTCAGCTTGTTTCTCTTTTGTGTAGAGGAAGGCAACTGATTTATTTGAGTTAATTTTATACCCAGCCACTTTGCTGAAGTTGTTTATCAGCTTTAGTAGTTCTCTGGTGGAACTTTTGGGATCACTTAAATATACTATCATATCATCTGCAAATAGTGATATTTTGACTTCTTCTTTTCCGATCTATATCCCCTTGACCTCCTTTTGTTGTCTGATTGCTCTGGCTAGAACTTCAAGAACTATATTGAATAAGTAAGGAGAGAGTGGGCAGCCTTGTCTAGTCCCTGATTTTAGTGGGATTGCTTCAAGTTTCTCTCCATTTAGTTTAATGTTAGCAACTGGTTTGCTGTATATGGCTTTTACTATGTTCAGGTATGGGCCTTGAATTCCTATTCTTTCCAGGACTTTTATCATGAAGGGGTGTTGAATTTTGTCAAATGCTTTCACAGCGTCTATATGAAATGATCATGTGGTTTTGTTCTTTCAGTTTGTTTATATAATGGATCACGTTGATGGTTTTCCGTATATTAAACCATCCCTGCATGCCTGGGATGAAGCCTATTTGATCATGGTGGATGATTGTTTTGATGTGCTCTTGGATTCGTTTTGCCAGAATTTTATTGAGTATTTTTGCGTTGATATTCATAAAGGAGATTGGTCTGAAGTTCTCTTTCTTTGTTGGGTCTTTGTGTGGTTTAGGTATAAGAGTAATTGTGGCTTCATAGAAGGAATTCGGTAGTGCTCCATCTGTTTCAATTTTGTGGAATAGTTTGGATAATATTGGTACGAGGTCTTCTATGAAGGTCTGATAGAATTCTGCACTAAACCCGTCTGGACCTGGGCTCTTTTTGGTTGGGAGACCTTTAATGACTGCTTCTATTTCCTTAGGAGTTATGGGGTTGTTTAACTGGTTTATCTGTTCCTGATTTAACTTCAGTACCTGGTATCTGTCTAGGAAATTGTCCATTTCCTGCAGATTTTCATGTTTTGTTGAATATAGGCTTTTATACTAAGATCTGATGATTTTTTTAATTTCCTCTGAATCTGTAGTTATGTCTCCCTTTTCATTTCTGATTTTGTTAATTTGGACACACTCTCTGTGTCCTCTCGTTAGTCTGGCTAAGGGTTTATCTATCTTGTTGATTTTCTCAAAGAACCAACTTTTGGTTCTGTTGATTCTTTCTATGGTCCTTTTTGTTTCTACTTGGTTGATTTCAGCTCTGAGTTTGATTATTTCCTGCCTTCTACTCCTCCTGGGTGTATTTGCTTCTTTTTGTTCTAGAACTTTTAGGTGTGCTGTCAAGCTGCTGATATATGCTCTTTCCTGTTTCTTTCTGCAGGCACTCAGCGCTATGAGTTTTCCTCTTAGCACAGCTTTCATTGTGTCCCATAAGTCTGGGTATGTTGTACCTTCATTTTCATTAAATTCTAAAAAGTCTTTAATTTCTTTCTTTATTTCTTCCTTGACCAGCTTATCATTGAGTAGAGCATTGTTCAATTTCCATGTATATGTGGGCATTCTTCCCTTATTGTTATTGAAGACCAGTTTTAGGCCGTGGTGGTCTGATAACACGCATGGGATTATTTCTATCTTTCTGTACCTGTTGAGGCCCGTTTTTTGACCAATTATATGGTCAATTTTGGAGAAAGTACCATGAGGAGCTGAGAAGAAGGTATATCCTTTTGCTTTAGGATAGAATGTTGTATAAATATCCGTTAAGTCCATTTGGCTCATGACTCCTCTTAGTCTGTCTACGTCTCTGTTTAATTTCTGTTTCCATGATCTGTCCATTGATGAGAGTGTGGTGTTGAAATCTCCCACTATTATTGTGTGAGGTGCAATGTGTGTTTTGAGCTTTAGTAAGGTTTCTTTTACGTATGTAGGTGCCCTTGTATTTGGGGCATAGATATTTAGGATTGAGAGTTCATCTTGGTGGATTTTTCCTTTGATGAATATGAAGTGTCCTTCCTTATCTTTTTTGATGAATTTTAGTTGAAAATTGATTTTATTTGATATTAGAATGGCTACTCCAGCTTGCTTCTTCCCACCATTTGCTTGGAAAGTTGTTTTCCAGCCTTTCACTCTGAGGTAGTGTCTGTCTTTGTCTCTGAGGTGTGTTTCCTGTAGGCAGCAGAATGCAGGGTCCTCGTTGTGTATCCAGTTTGTTAATCTATGTCTTTTTATTGGGGAGTTGAGGCCATTGATGTTGAGAGATATTTAGGAATAGTGATTATTGCTTCCTGTTATATTCATATTTGGGTATGAGGTTATGTTTGTGTGCTTTTCTTCTCTTTGTTTTGTTGCCAAGATGATTAGTTTCTTGCTTCTCCTATGGTATAGCTTGCCTCCTTATGTTGGGCTTTACCATTTATTATCCTTTGTAGTGCTGGATTTGTAGAAAGATATTGTGTAAATTTGGTTTTGTCATGGAATATCTTGGTTTCTCCATCTATGTTAATTGAGAGTTTTGCAGGATACCGTAACCTGGGCTGGCATTTGTGTTCTCTTAGGGTCTGTATGACATCAGTCCAGGATCTTCTGGCCTTCATAGTTTCTGGCGAAAAGTCTGGTGTGATTCTGATAGGTCTGCCTTTATATGTTACTTGACCTTTTTCCCTTACTGCTTTTAATATTCTTTCTTTATTTTGTGCGTTTGGTGTTTTGACTATTATGTGATGGGAGGTGTTTCTTTTCTGGTCCAATCTATTTGGAGTTCTGTAGGCTTCTTGTATGCCTATGGGTATCTCTTTTTTTAGGTTAGGGAAGTTTTCTTCTATGATTTTGTTGAAGATATTTACTGGTCCTTTGAGCTGGGAGTCTTCACTCTCTTCTATACCTATTATCCTTAGGTTTGATCTTCTCATTGAGTCCTGGATTTCCTGTATGTTTTGGACCAGTAGCTTTTTCCGCTTTACATTATCTTTGACAGTTGAGTCAATGATTTCTATGGAATCTTCTGCTCCTGAGATTCTCTCTTCCATCTCTTGTATTCTGTTGGTGAAGCTCGTATCTACAGCTCCTTGTCTCTTCTTTTGGTTTTCTATATCCAGGGTTGTTTCCATGTGTTCTTTCTTGATTGCTTCTATTTCCATTTTTAATTCCTTCAACTGTTTGATTGTGTTTTCCTGGAATTCTTTCAGGGATTTTTGCGATTCCTCTCTGTAGGCTTCTACTTGTTTATTAATGTTTTCCTGTGTTTCTCTAAGGGAGTTCTTCACGTCTTTCATGAAGTCCTCCAGCATCATGATCAAATATGATTTTGAAACTAGATCTTGCTTTTCTGGTGTGTTTGGATATTCTGTGTTTGCTTTGGTGGGAGAATTGGGCTCCAATGATGCCATGTAGTCTTGGTTTCTGTTGCTTGGGTTCCTGTGCTTGCCTCTCGACATCAGATTATCTCTAGTGTTACTTTGTTCTGCTATTTCTGACAGTGGCTAGACTGCCCTATAAGCCTGTGTGTCAGGAGTGCTGTAGACCTGTTTTCCTGTTTTCTTTCAGCCAGTTATGGGGACAGAGTGTTCTGCTTTTGGGCGTGTAGTTTTTCCTATCTACAGGTCTTCAGCTGTTCCTGTGGGCCTGTGTCTTGAGTTCACCAGGCAGGTCACTTGCAGCAGAAAAGTTGGTCTTACCTGTGGTCACGAGGCTCAAGTTTGCTCGTGGGGTGCTGCCTACGAGCTCTCCGAGGCGGCAGCAACCAGGAAGATCTGCGCCGCCCTTTCTGGGGGCTTCCGTGCACCAGGGTTCCAGATGGTGTTTGGTGTTTTCCTCTGGTGTCAGAGATGTGTGCAGAGTGCAGTCTCTTCTGGTTTTCCAGGCGTGTCTGCCTCTCTGAAGGTTTAGCTCTCCCTCCCATGGGATTTGGGTGCAGAGAACTGTTTATCCGGTCTGTCCCTTCAGGTTCTGGCGGTGTCTCAGACGCAGCGGTCCTGCTGCTCCTGGGCCCTCCTCTACGGGAACCCAGAGGCCTTATACAGTTTCCTCTTGGGCCAGGGATGTGGGCAGGGGTGGGCAGTGTTGGTGGTCTCTTCTGCTCTGCAGCCTCAGGAGTGCCCACCTGACCAGGCAGTGAGGTCTCTCTCCCACGGGGTTTGGGAGCAGAGGGCTGCTGTCACTTACCTTTCAACGTCAACCTAGAATTACCTAGTAAGACACTTCTTTCATCTTTCGGTCTTTGTAAAATCCAGATGTGCCTATGCCCCCAAAATCTTGTTGATATTTTGACTTGAGGCCTGGATGCACAGCTCAGTTGGCCAAGTGCTTGCCTAGTATGCACAAAGCCTTAGTTTCAATCACCAGGACTACATAACTGGATGCGGTGGTACATACTTGCCTTTGATCCAAGGACTTAGGACTTGGAGGCAGGAAGATCAGAAGTTCAAGGTCATCTTCAGATACACATTTTGTATTTAATATGTAAGATTTTAAATATTCATTGTTCTGTCTCAAAAAATAACCTAATCCATGTGTGGATAGGATTATTGTTGGGGCGTTTGGGAGGCAATTATGGAAGGTGATTAGAACCTAATAGGTGGCTTGATGCCTTTTAAAAGAAGCCACACGGAATGGCCTTTCTGTCTGGGCAGATTACAACAAGAAGGTTCCCACAGTGAACCAGGAGGCAGCTCAAACCAACATTGTAATCTTGGCGTGATCAAATCATGTGGCCTACAGAATTCACTTTATTTTAGTTATAAACCACTTGGGGTATGATGCTGTCCTGTATCAGCTGAAGCAACTGCCTTGTTTTTCTTCATTTTTGAGAATTTATACATATATACAAGGACATATGATCATGCCTGTCCTTCACATCCCACTCCAGCTTAGAACTCACACTACATAGTGTTGTCCATGTGCCTGGGTTTGGACCCATCCCCTGGGGTGTGACAAATCTTCAGTGGCCACACCCTCAAAGCAGAATGATTCTCCTTTCCCAGCTGTTAGCATTTGCTGTGCAGGGGTCTTCCTCCAGGAAGGCGTGGGACCTGAAAAGCATCTCTCCCATCCCTGTCAGACTTTTGAATAGTTTCCTTTTGTTCTTGTTTATAACACCTCAGGGGACCCTTGCTGAGGCTTTATATCCCCACTGCCCTGGGAGGAGGTAGTCAAGGTGCCCTCCCTTGAGTTCCAGGTGCCAGGGACCATGTTATCCCTGACAGTGTAGTAGCAGTGAAATATTAAGTAAAGCATGGAAAAGGCTGTCTAGAGACAGAGAATGTGGTGTTACAAGGACTGGGTCATGGCAGTTCAAACCCTTGACCTCAGATTATAGAAACACTCTTTCTCTTCAGTTTCCTTATCTGACTAGTGGAGGCAATGACATTTTCTACAGAAAAGGAGGTCTAAGGAGAAAAAGTTTTATGAAAACTTACATACTTAGAATTCAGGAGCATTCTCTTTAAGGGTTCGCTACTGTTCAACTTAGTTTAGTGTTCCAGTTATGTCCACATGCGTGAACAGAACTGTGTTTCCTTGAGAAAAAAAAAAAAGGAGAAATTTAAGAAAGAAATAATAGCCAATCAAACCAATCATAAGGTACAGTTACTAGGGGAAAGGGGGGGCATTTTCTTCAGTGCTGTGGGTACTGGTAAGTTGCCATGTCTCTGTAAATAACCATTTGCCCACACCTCTGTAAGCAGCAGTAATGAAACTCATTGAGTCACACACAGACGACATGGAAGTCCTATGACTCTTAGGGAAGAGGAAAGGGATCAGCAGAAGTGGGAGGGGACAACAGATGACAATTGGAAGAATAAGGTCAAATAAATTATATGTCTATATGTATTCAAATGACAAAGAAATCACTTCCGACATAATTGATAAATGCACATAAAAACATTATCAGACAATTGTAGTATAACTCTAATGGCAGTAAAATAGCAATAAAGTATTTTTTATTACATGGATGACCTGTGCTTGAGTCCAGACAGCAAAGATATATTGGATTTGAAGATATTTCCTTAATTCTATGCAGTCCATTTCATTGTCTAATTAATTTATATTGTTATTTTAGTAAATTGTCCTTGACAAACCATCATTAAGTAAATTTAATTGAGTAAAATTGCAAGCATGAACTCTGTAATCAGGCTTCCTGGGCTTCAAGTACTAGTTATGAGACCTTCATTCAGCCATTTTAACTCTTGGGTCGGTTTCATCACCCAAAAGGTAGGGTTAAAAGATAACAGTTTAAATCATCTAGGCAGAAAAAGTAAATCTCCATGACAACATAATTCATCCAATGGGAATAGATCTGAAGCATAAGCTTAGCATTTTAGGCTGAGAACGCAACTTTTATGAGACTTGTTTTGTAAAAGATACCAATGGGATTATTAATACCCTTCTGCCATGGCAGAAGTGAAGCTGGGTATTAGAGGAAGTGTCTAGACTGAGACAGGAAACAGATTCGAGGGAAAGCCCCAAATTCATTTTTCCTGGGATGGACACAGTCCTATAACCTGTGGACAACTTCCTTGGCACCTGCCATCTTCACTTCCTGCTCCCTAAAAACTAAGTTAGCAACTTGTTCCACATAGTACCATGGCCCTTTCTAAGGTAAATTCAGGCAAAGGACTTCATATGGTGCCTCTTTCCTCCCCAGGGCAGAAGGTATCTTATTTCTTCCTAATAAATGGTACATTAAACTCCAGGGACTATCAGTATGGTTTCCATTAGGTCTTGAAAAAAAAACAGAAAAAGAAAAACATTTGTCTTTTTTTCCTCTCCTTCTAGTCTGTGTAGCTTAGAGAAATTCAACCCCCTGAATATAAAAAGCAGAAAGCTTCTGGAGAGTTAGAACTTAAAAATGCAAAAAAAAGCAGTGCAGATAATTTTACGGAACAGCAGGGGCAATTGGGAGGCACTTATTAAAGAACCTGTTAAAGTAATTAGCGATAAAAATGGAAATCTGAAGCATTTCTGTATCTCTTAGATCCCAGAATAAGTTCAGGCTGCTCTGAGTCACTTCCTCCCTTTGATCTGCTTCACAGCCAAAGACAAAAGGGACACTTAGGGAGGACCCAGGGCAAGCATGAGCCACCTTTAGGAAGTGGCTCTTCATCTGCCCACAAGTCTGATCTACCTACCACACGGAAGGCCCAGTCCTCCCTCATGTTTCTTAGCCACTGTCATATGAGGTTATACTGTGTCTGAACATTCCAGGTGGGCTTTCAGGTTCCTGAAAAGCCCTGACAAGGAGATATGGTGATGGATTGTGAGAGCGGAGTCCCTCCTGCACAGAGTTGCTGTACAGATGACTTCCTGCCACTGGCTAGCCTGTGCTGCTAACACATTGCAAGCACCCTTCCCCACCCCGGTCTCTTTCACTTCCCCCAAACAACTCTTATCCTACCATTATTTCTTTGTGAGAGAGGATCCCCTGTAGCTCAGATTGGCCTCCAACACTTGAGAATGACTTTGAATTTCTGATTTCCCCTTCCTCCATCTTCCCAAGTGGTGGGGTGACAGGTATGCACTATGATGAACAGTCTATGCCATGCATGCCAGGGTCCTACACTGGGCTTCCTGCATGCTAAGTAACACATTGTACCCACTGGGTCTCGGGTTGCCCCCTCTGCTATAACCTCTTTTGCTTGTTATGCCTTAGAATTCTTTTCCTAATCTGTGCATTTTGGGCACTTCATTGATCTCATAGACTGAGCTAATGACCTTCTTTTCATCTTCTTTTCTATCATCAGGCTTCTGCACACAGTGGGGGCTTCATAAATGTTTTCTGATGCGCTGAGCAGTAGACATTCCCAAAGGGAAATCCTTTGCCTGTTTTCATCCGTCAGAGAAACTTTGTAGCCACTGAAGGCTACGCTCTTAGCAGCCTCTATATGATTGGGTTGTCATGGGAGTGGAGAGCCTTGAAGAAGGTTTTGAATATAGCTGTGGACAAAAGCATTTTATAACGGGAATCCCAAAGAAGTAGAAAGGAGGAGGGTAAATAATAGCATGAACCAAGGCACCGTCCAAAGTGAGACAGTGTCCTCAGTGAGGATTGACATGCAGAGGAAGAAATGTTGTTAGGGAAAAGAATCATTGAAGCAAGAATTATTGTGATAGACCTTAAAAATAATTATAAAAATTAAACTCAAGTAAGATCACACCATGATGGGTATATTTGTTAAATGTCTTCCTCAAGAACGTTTAAAAGACATTTCCTCTGCACCAGTCAGCAAGATGGCAAGGTCAGATTATGTGTTTGTATCTTTATATCCCAAAATAGAAAGAAAGGCATAATTAATTAAATATCAACTTTTACCAAAAATGATTTTTCTGTCCCAGGCTCAAATTCTTGTGAATTTAAGAAATGACCATCTAATACTCCATTATATAACACAAAGTTATGCAATATTCAGTTTTATAATAAATTCTTAATGTATTAAAACCAAAACCCATGAAATGCTAACCCAAGAATCTGCTGCAATCACTTTTTATGGAATTTAGAACGGGTAGTGAAAATCTTGTTTCTGAGAAGGGCAAAAATATGTCTAGTATGAGAGTCAAAAGTTTGAGGGCTTTTGTTTTTATTGTTGTAGGTGGTGGTGTGTGTGCATGTGTCTTTAATAGGGGAAGATTGTTTGATAAATAAGGCTTCCATACAGAAATTATACTTCTCAGGCTAAGCTATTTGGGGCAATTTTATTGAGCTTACTTTGAGCAATTCTTACATATAACTATGAAAATTGCTCTATTACCCTACAGAAGGAACAACGTGTCTCCATCAAGCTGTATCTGATTCACAGCCATATTGGAAACACTTCCCTTAAATAGAGCCCACAGATATTTTCTATCTTATACAGGCAATGGGACACTTTGGAATGTTGGCAATATCAAAAGATGCTTAGAAAATGTTCTAAGACCTCTCACCAGGTTTGCCCCTGCAATGTGGGATTACAGGGTGGGAACACTGTGTATAGCATCAGCATAGGACACAGTCAGAGGAATAGAAACAGGGCTCTAGGCTAATCTAGAGCTGTGAGATTGGATCTCTCTCTGAAGTGAATGCAAGACCATTTACAATAATACTGTAGTAAGTGAATCACAAGCAATCACAAGAAGCCAGTAAAAATGCTTGTAGTAAGGGTATTTACCTCCTCATCTGATCTCTAGGACCAAGGTGGTTGAGGGAATGGACCAACTCATGACCAATTGTCCTGACTTCTACATATGGACTGTGACACATGTGACCACCCACAACATACACACAAACATACGGACACAATAATAATTGATTAAAATTTTAAAATTAGAAAAGGAAAATACTTTAAAAGAAATTAATTTGAGCTTCAAAATCACTAGATGTAAGGAAGGGTGAGCAGTAAGCAAGTTCAAAGTCACATGAGTAGCCAGCTAGTCACACAGAGGCAGGAACAGGTGAGGAACAGCTGCCTGGACAGAGGTAGCAATGGGGAGTTGAACTGTCTTCCTGCTGGTGAGTCAGGTGCTGAGCCATAGTAATAATTGGTGGGTGCATAGATACCAGGAAATCGCTCAGGCCTCTAAATTTCCTATCTACCTTTCCCAGTGTCTCCATTATCAGTAACTCTTCTAACTGATGTGGCAAAATACTTAACAAAAGCAACCCAAGGAAGGAAGGTTTGTCATGGCTCACAGTTTGAGAGTGCACAGTCCATCGTAGTTGAGAAGGCAGAATGGCTGGAGCAGGAGGCTACTGCTCACATTTCACCCATCAGGGAGCACAGAGGAATGAGTGCTGGTACTCGGCAGGCATTCTCTTTTAATTATCAATCCAGGGTCTCAGCACATGGGATGGTACTACTCATAGTTATCATGGGGCTTCTACATTCAGCAGGGGTTTTTTGGAAACACCCCCATAAACACACGCAGAAGTGTGTTCCCATGGTGATTCTCCATCTCATTAAATTGACAATGAAGATGAACCATTGAGAGCATATTGTAGTGTTGAGGAAAAGCTGGTGAGTGAACTTAGCTTGGCACTAGCTCATATGGCATGAGCAGGCCATCTCACTTTGTAATTAAGACAGAAAACCAAACAACAGTGGAAAGAGAAGCCCTCTCCTTCAGCTGAGAGGTTATTCTCCAGAAAAAGGTGAAAGAGTAACTCTGGCAAACACGAAACAGAACCAGGGTTGAACTTTGGGTAATTACAGCTTTCACCAAGTTAAATAAATCTGGGTGTTAGATGATAACAGGTTAAACATATTATTCATAGAGCTGGAGAGATGGTTCTGCAGTTAAGAGCCCTGACTGCTTTTGCAGGAAACCTGCGTTTACTTCCCAGCACACACATATGCCTATAACACCAGATCCAGGGAAATCAGGTACCTCTCGCTTCCGAGGTTGCCTGCACTCACATCAACACATACACACAATTAAAAAGAAGAAAAATAAAACCTTAAAGAATATCCCTCCATCTGTTGCTGAACCTAAATATCCATATTGGTGGAGTCCATTATTCCAACCCATCCATACTTAGTCTCTTGTATGGATATTTGTCTTTGTGTGTGGTGCATGCATATGTACATGTGCCCATTGTCTTGCCCATGGATGCAGATATTGTTCCTTTACTGTTCTACCTTAGTTTTATTTTATTCTTACTATTGTGTGTGTGTGTACGTATGTGTGTATGTGTGTGTTTGCACGTGTGCACACATGCACATGCACACCGCACACACATGCATATCTTCCTGATCTAGCTTAAATGACTTCCTAGCCTGACTGGCCAGCAATCGCCAAGAATCCTGCTCTCCCTGTTCATCGGTCAGCTGTGGGATTACAGGCATATATTCCTGTGTCTAGCTTTCTGCTTTCTGTATAGGTTCTGGGGATCAAAACTTGGGTCATCATGCTTGTGTCTCCTGAGCAATCTCTGTGGCCCCAGATGCTCCTTTTTTTAATAGAGGAGGGAAACTGTGCACATGGTTATAGTGTTAGATTAATTATCTTAAGGAACATGAATGAGGAACTGGAACTCATGGCCACATAACCTTTTGTTTTATTGTCTTTGTTTTACTCTAAAGCAAAGCTATTAACTTCAGAAATCCTAGCAGGGAAAATGTCACACCCTCATTTCCAAACTTGAGGAAGTACAACAATAAAAATAAAAGCTGTTTATCACTTTCTTTCTGTGGTTCACCTAGCACATTTCCCAATGTCCCCAGACTTCTCAGATGAAGAGCTCAGCGTTGACCTCACCTCAACCACTAAATAAAGACGTGGTGTCTTCCTGGCCTCCACAATCACTACCTTGAAGTTAAGACATCATCATGTTCTGAGTCCAAACCTAGAGGCAGAATTCTGTTAAATGCAATAAGCCTTCAGTGAGCATCTGAGAAACTGCAGCATGGTAAATAATGGGAGAAACATAATGGAAAACTCTGGCCCTCCAGCCTCGCTCTGCTGGCTCTGTTCTCCACTCTCCACAGCCATCATTAACCACACAGCTGCAGAATTGGTCCCTGCCACTCTCAAGGGAGCACTCACCTTGATCCCTCCAGATAAAGGACAGCCTGTCCTTGGCACAGTCTGTTAAAGAAAACATCCCTAAGTCTTGTCTTACAGATGCAGACCAGTGCAGCATAAGGCTGACCGCCCGAAGACTACTGAGCGCGCGCGCGCACACACACACACACACACACACACACACACAGAGAGAGAGAGAGAGAGAGAGAGAGAGAGAATATTGATCTTATGTGCAACTTAGATATCAGCTGCCCTTACACTGCTGGGTCCTTGAGTCACACTTCGTAGTTTATACTGGTGTGAGCAATGTGTTGTGTCTTGGATATGAATTGAGATATTATTTATGTCTTCCAAAACATCCCCACCCCAACTCCTGCACACAGTGACTGTTGTTGATCTAACTGCAACAAAGCTGAAATTTATAGTATAAGAACCCACTTTGCTCTGCTGCTATAGTTATATATGAATGTGTATATATGCATATATACATATAAATATACATATATACCTCTATATTGTCCTAGTTAGTGTTAACTGCATACTTGAAATATCCTTGAATCACTTGATAAACATAGTCTTCATTGAGTAATTGTCTTTATTAAGTTGGTTTGTGGACATTTCTATAAGAGATTGTTTTGATGGAGGAAGAGCCTAGTTGCACTATGAGTGCTACCACTTACTGGGAAGGTGGTCTGTACAAGAAAGATAGCTAAGCATAGCTATCAGACTGTGACCTGAAAGTTCATTATAGTGGAAACATCAAGGTAGCAGGAGTGTATGCCTCCCTCTCTCTCTCCCCCTCTCCTTCCCCCTGCCCATTCCTGTGTATGTGAATTTGTTACTCTTTATATCAGAACTGAATTATATCTAGGAATCTTGTGGATTTTCACGTTAGAGATTTGAAACTTAAAGCATTTCACATGAGCGATAGCATCCGGAGGGATACTAACAATGAACAAGAACTATAGATAAGTGTGATACAGAATGTGTATCTAATTAGGTTGAGTCTAATTAGGATTCTGGCGTTCTGGCTTACTCCCTTTGACAATGGCTTTAGTTAAATTTTCCATGAGTGTTGGGAAGGTGGTTCAGTGGATGAAGCAATTGCCATGCAAGCATGAGGACCTGAGTTTGAATCCCCAGAGCCCATGTAAAGCTGAACATATCTGTATTATCAACACTCCTACAAGGAGTAGGAGGCAGATGCAGTTGAGTCCAAGGAAGAACTGGTGTGCACCACTAAGAACAAAAAAAAAAAAAAAAAAAAAAAAAAAAAAAAAAAAAGAAACACACACACACACACACACACACACAACACCAACAACAAAAAACAAAACAAAACCAAAAAAACCAAAAAACAACAACAACAACAACAAAAAAAAGGTCCCAAGCCAAGTGGAAGGAGAAGACTAAAGTGTGAAGCTGTCCTCAGATTTCCACACATGCACTGTGATATATTTGCTTCTGCATTTTCACTGCACATGTGCCATGCATGCATGCACATGCGTATACACACTCCTATTTCTTTTACTTCCCCACCATAATGGGCTATACCCAGAAAAATTATATCAAAAGAAAAAATATTTCTCTCTTAAATTGCTTAAGGGAATAGATTGATCAATTAGATAAAATCAGTGGCACAATGCATCATTGAGGAGGGTGGGTTTGACAGACACATATTCATGCAGTATGTGAAACAGTGACATCATTTTATCTGAGAAGAAAGAGAGAAGCACAATCATGAACCGAATGAGAAGTCAGCTATCTAATCTACAGAGGACTCTTCCCTCAAATCACATGATCTACCACTCAAAAATCATCATTTCTTTTGTTTAATGTCATTTCCCATAACTGCTGCTGCTGTTTGCATATTGATAAATGTATCATTAGGTCTTAAAAATATAATTCGTTTGGCACTCTCTCAGTCTCTTAAACCTGTATATAGATGGATAAAGTCTAAGAACATCTTTTTCTCTCTGGACTGTAATGAGCATTAATTGGGTACTTATTGAATATAATACTCTATGACAAGTGCTGATTAGTTAACAATAGGGAATCCTAGATCCCAGAAAGAACTTGAGAAAGGTGTTATCATGCAGAAACTGTATCATTTTGCTAAATAGTGATTGCAGTCTTGGCAGTTTTAAAAACTTCGAATTTTTATAGCAACTGCCAAAAAGTTTTTTAAGTGCCTGTACAGAAAAAGAGATCGAGAGGAAATGGATACAAATATGAAACAAACAAACAAACAAATAGGAGTTTAAAACTCAGCTGATAAGGACAACTGGTCTACCTAGGCCAGGGGAAAAATACCATTAACATTCCTTTATGATGAAGTATAGTCCTTCTAAAGTATACATTGTTCAAGAGGTATCCTACAAAGATTTATTGAGTGCCTAGCTAACCAAGTGTACAAGAGGCTCATGAAAATTTACCCTGATAATAGAAACAAATGCATGATAGTTATTTTAGTGGAATTTATATTTCTTATCACAACATGACCAATTTTCTGGGACAAAGTAACCTCTGCAAGGCCAAACTTGCAGTCCCCTAACATTTCCTAGTAGCAGAGAATCTAAGATATTTCAATCCCCCCCCTTCTCTCCCTCCCTCCCTCCCTCCCTCCCTCCCTCTCTCCCCCCTCCCTCCTCTCTCACATGTGGGAGCTGTTATAATTGTGATTTATGTCTGTTTGGGGGAAATACATATTCCATAGGTTAAATGTGGAGGTTAGAGGATGACCTCAGGTGGAGGTCCTCATCTTCTACCCTTGTGGAGACACAGTTTCCTTTTGTTCACCACTAGGTGTGCCATGATATTTGCTTATGGAAGATTCTGCTCTCTCCATCTCCCATCTCGCCACAGGATTATAGACTTATAAATCCATGTGCTACCATGTTCAGCTTTAAGTGGTTTCTGAGGATGCAATCTCAGGACTTCACACTGTTGCTGCAAGCATTTCACTCCATGAGTTATCTCCCGGCCCTTACATTGGCCTTACCACGGAACAAGTCCACCTTATGCTAGAAAGGATCTTCTTGGCCACATTATTTAACCACTTGATTGGAGTTTTTTTGATACCTCTGAAATCATCAAAGTTATGACCAAGACAAACCAGAATAACAGAGATCATTTTTTTAAACACCACTAGCCTGGCAGAAACATGACACATAAATCATAGGTTTTATTGTATTTGCAATTAAACAAATCAAATTTAGTGTCCACTGGAAAGCCTCAGCAATTAGTATAAAGATTAATATAGTGAAACGTCTTCACTGTAGCAGGTCTCCCAAACAAAACTGAAATATAAAAAAAATTCACTATATAATTGAATAACATGTTAAGTATTAATGCATGGAAACTTCTGAGTCCCTAGGTCCCTGATGCAATTATTTTCTATTCACATTAATTGTTCCAAGCAGATGATGCTAATAACTTTCAGTTAAAATGTGTCCAAAGGAAGATTTCCTAAGATCAGTACTGTTTAGATATAAGGTCACTTTTAGAATTATTCGCTTAGATTTTTAACCATGACTGAACATAATAAAATTAACCTTGTGACTGTTTTCACTTTTTTAATGAAAGTATCAAAAGTTAATGTTCACACCAGCCAGAAGATGTGTTAGGGTATAGATGGTTTTCCTTATCAATATGCCAACTATTATGTCTGTATATCTGAATGTCTGTGAAAGTCAGAGGTCAACCTTGAGGGAAACCTGCTATAGCAGAGATGTTTTATTTTTTTGAGACAGAGTTTCTGACTGGCCTGCAAATAACCAAGCAGAGCAGTCCTTACTCTCTGTCAAATAATAGACATTTTCATTAATTGTTATTATACACATATATGTTTATATGCATGAATATATTTCTAAAATATCAGTAAAATGTTCTTAGTCGGTTTAATGTTACTTTATGTACATTTTCAAGCTGACCATTTTGTATTGGGCCATCAACTGCTGTGTTCTTCTCTGGCAAAGACTACTTTCTGAGTCTTGAAGATCAAACGCAGGGTTTCACGTTGGTACAGCAGTACTTTACTAACAGAGCCATCTCCCCAACCCAGTGCATCTTTTTATTCTTCTTCAAAGAATTTTCCCAGACAAACTGTCAGATTGTAAAATTGTGAATATTGTCTATAACACGCAACTTGCAAATACAAACACACAGAACGGAACGCTCATGAGCAAGGACAGACTTGCGTGGGTTCTGACATGTTTTCTCCTACTGGGAACTACCAAACTCCATAGAAATGGATCAGGCCCAAGTCAGATTTTGAAACAAATGAAGTAAAGCTACCCAACATCTCTGCTTGGTTTTACCTTAGAAAGTCACTCACATGCCATAGTTCTCTCCTCTGGTGATCTGCTCTCAGAGGCAGGAGGAAGCCAAAGTCTGACACTGTCATGGACAGATATTAAGTTTCATGTGAGTCTTCCAGCTGTATTCATGGAATGGTGTTTTCTTACTTCCATCAACTCTGATGCCAAAAGTGAACCACAAGATACACCTCTGAAGCATCCGCAGGCAGGGAGCAACACCATATTTTCTTGTGTTCTCTGAAATTCAATAACATGTTCCCCTGTTGATAGAGTAAGCAGGAAGTGTCACTTTCTGCAAAAGTATTGTAAATCTTGGCTTTGTCCCCAAGATAGCTCTTTGGGTATTGATTATATATCAGAGTCTCTGAGTAATGGTCAAGGGGGCTTTTTATTAAAGCCCACATCCCATATTGTCTCTTCTTCTCTTATGATATATTATGTATGAACTTTTAAAAATTCATGGGTCCTGCATTTTCCCCCCTATAGTTTGGGATAGCTTTGTGCTTGTTTGGTAAAACTTTAACCATGACAGTTTTCAACTTTCATTGGGTTAAAAAAGTTATTTGAGAAAGAAAAAACAGCCATATAAATACATACTGAAAAATATTAGCCTTAAAAATGGCAGGAGCAAGTCATCGAAAACTTGACCTCTATTTTGCCATATAATTTTGTCAGTTGCAAATAATATATTCCCTATCTGATATAAATATTCTCGTTAAATTGGAATGACATTTCAGTAAAATACTGTCATTTTCTACATCTGCAAAGACTTCACAGCCCCTGATCTATGCTGTGACCTTAAGATTATGAATCTTGAAAATTTGTAGTTTTTATTAAAGAAACTCTTGGTTTCAGTCTCTGTGTTTCTATAGTTTCTATATATCATTAAACGGAAACTGTAGCTTTTATGTTGTGTTTCTCATAGTATGAATATCAGAGAACATGAACCATTTAAGTTGGTAATCTAGAACAGAATGTGAAAGAGACATTTGTAGTGGAGCAAGATATGGATTTTACCAATTAAATGGATGTAAATAGGATAATGTTGGAAAGGAAACCAATATGCACATTCCACAAAGATGGTATTTAATAACAATCACCATATGTTTTCATAGACATCTGTGATGAGTAGGATGCATTGTGTCTGTGGGTCTCTAGTTGGTTGCCTCCTTATATTGCCCCTTATTGGACATTGTAACATTATGGCTAAGATTTGAGCCTTGTTGCTGTAATAAAATAACACACAGGGCAACTTAAGGGCAAGATGGCTCATATGGGCTCACAGTTCCCAGGGATGTAGTCTATCTTGGTAGAAGTCATCACTGCATGTGTAGTAGACAAGGTGGGAACATTGCATGCACAGACAGGAGGCAGAGAGCAGACAGGAAATGGAACTGGCACATGAAATGTGTGCATGGAAGGGGATAGCTTAGCCATAGCCATGGGAAGGAAGACCAAGAAATCTGTCTACCTGAACGTGTTTCCAGAAACTTCTATCAGTTGTCCCTAAGAATACTGTGTACCCAGTTTGGGTAATTATCTAATATAGCTGTCCTCAGGACTTATGTGCAATGTGTCAGATACTGGTGGTATCTTAAGAGATGTAAAACAAAGTTATTTAATTGGGGTCTGTAAATTTACAGTTGAGTTGAAGAGCCTCAATGTGTGTGTATGTGTGTGTGTGTGTGTCTGTGTGCGTGCGTGCAACCACACCTAGAAATCCTCAAGTCCATCATATTCTTGGGGATTGATCAGCCTTCATAATTATCTGATGTAGCAAGTATCTCAGTGAACTTTACTGACCAAAAAGGGAACAGTAGAGGTATTAAAAGGGTACAGGGTGGTTAAATAGCCCCTAAGTTCAAAGAGCTCGAATTTGGAAGAGCAGGGATTCAAGCCTCATTGATGGCATCAGAAGCCAAGTGCTTGACCACAGAACAGGTCCTAACCAGAGCTGATAATGATTGGTGGATATGATCAAACATCAGAGGAGAGCTGGCTGTACACTATGGCGGTAGAATTCTAGTCTTTTAAATTAAGTAGGGCGATTGGAGTTTCCCAAGTGGACGACTGGTTCTCCCTCCCTTTACTGGAGAATCCCTCTCTAACCAACCCACACCTATGTTCTACGGTCTCTCCACCTCAAATATGCTGGGATGAGAGCAGGTCCCTAGAAATAAAACTGAGACAAAATTACTTTGCAGAAGAGCTTTAGTAGGAAAGGTGTAGGCTCACAGTCATAGGCCTGAAATTGGAGGCGAGATGGTTGCTGTGTGTATCGCGTTAGACTGTGAAGAGAGAGCCTTCACTCCCTTCCATTTCCAGAATACTAAGAAAGTTATGGCATCATAGCACAGACAGTATGATGGAGTCTCGAAGGGAGAGAGCCTTCAATTCTATAAGACAAGCGGAATGTCCAATTCTTATAAATGTTATTGCACACATTGGAAGTGTTATGGCGGAAGTACTAGGTAAGAGGCTGCAGTTGAACAAGATTCCCCCATATGATTTGTATGCACATAAAGAGTATGTCTTAACAGACCTCTTTGTTTAATCTCTCGCATTACATAGGCTGACATTCCCCACCTCCCTCAAGTGTCTTATACAATATCTCTCTTGGCACTCAAGATCAACTCCAAGGGAGAGCCAGCAGTTCTTTCTCAAGTCTACCCATCTCCTACATTCTATTTTCGTGTCACTTTAATCCCTCCTCTAAAGGGTGTACGCACTTGGGAATGCCTTCTGCTTTCTCAGGCTGAGGCATTGAATTGAGCTGTAGGGACAGATGTGGTTTTGCTAGACAGGTGGGGATAGATGGTCAAGACAGAGAGAATTACATCTAAACTCTGGTATTATGGGAGAAAGAAGAAAAAGTCACCAGAACCAGTGCAGAGATTGGAAAGCCATTGGAGGTCACGTGGCAAGATGCAGACACAGTTGCTTCCTGGAGAGTGGGTGAAGTCTATCAGAGCAAAAGCTGTTGTAACTAACAAGTGCCACCAGATAAATCTCATAACAAAACATGAAAGACTAAGCTGGAGATCCTTTAAAGCATTAACATACAAGTAGAAGCTGATGGAATGTTTCTAGGAGTTTGTACAGGGATGAATTCTATATGTCTACATTAACAGAGGCACTGATACCAGATTATCTCGCAAGATGGAGTCTTCTAGGGATAAATGGATGCAGTTTAGCTGGCAGAGGACTAATGCACCAAGCCCTAGGTTCCAGCTCCAACATCATATGAACTGAGCATGGCAGTGCATGCCTTTAAGTCTGAGGAACTAGAGGTTGGAAGATCGGAAGTTCAAAGTCATCCTTAGTGTTGTAGTTTGGATGTGAAGTGCCCCCCACCAGTAGTCTTACATGTTTGAAACATTGGTTCCCAGCCCATGGCAGTCTTTTAGAAGGTTCTGAAACACTTAACACATAAAATCTCAATGGAGGGAGGCTATCACTAGGGGTGTAAGGTACACCCACTCAAATCCAATCTCCGCTTTTTGAGCATGGAAACACGACCAGCGAGCTTTCTTCCCCCCATCCCTCCTCACCCTTCCCTCTTCCCTGCCATGATGGACTGTAGCACTCTGAAACTGTCAGCCAAGATAAACCATTTACCCTGTAAGTCACTTTTGTCAGAGCACTTTGTCGCAACAGAAAGTAACTGAGAAACTTGGCTACATGGCGAGTTCAAGGCCAGCCTTCAAGGGTTGGATGAAACCCTATCTGAAAAGAAGAAAGTGAATAGAGCTTTTGGCTGGCTGTAGATATCTGTTAAGAAACAAGGATAGACTTACTTTAACTAAGTTATATCTAACAGTATATAAGGGCGTCACTGGTAGATAGTGCTGAAAACTGGATCTTAAGACAAGTTAGTTTCTCCTGACATGATTCTTATTCCCACATTTCAGCAGAGAGGAAGAGGATATGAAAAAAATTCTTGGCATTTTTTTAACAATCACTTAGATCACTATGAAGCAAAAGTAAAGTATCTGTGGCAAGGTAGATGAAATGATTGAGTGTTATAGTTATTGATTAGCAAGAAAATTAAATGTGCCCTCCGTACTCTGTGAGGGTTTAAGGTTTACCACAAGTACTCTCCCATCCTGGCTGCCTGCTGGGGAGAGGGGTAGAGGGTGGGGAGCAAGCTGGGGTGTTGCTCACTATCATTTAGAGTTGTGTTTGCAGGACAGTGATAAGTACTCAGGTACTAATGGAACCCATAAAATGTCAATAAGTTGCATAAGTAAGAGGCTTCACACCTCTGCAAGTGACACCGAGACAGATGGCTCCCGACTGGAGAGTTTCAGAGACAGGGCTTTCTAAAGATAGGCTAGAATTAGACGGTAATGGAGAGCTTCTACTCTGGATCAGGATGCTAAATCAATTTAGCCTGTCCAGTCCTCGGAGCTTCATCTGTTACACCTGCAAGGTGGCTGTCGAGATGCTCGTGGGTGTTTACCACTTTATCTGTTGCCTGTGGTTTGTGTGGGCCCCTGGAATTCTAACCCCCTTGGCCTTCTATGCGAGGTCTATATCTGTAAAGTATGGGGGCTGTTAACACCCACACAGCCAGCCGGACATGAGGAGTCCTCTGATGGAGACACAGGAAGCCTGATCTTTGTGCCTTCCTGTGGCACATGGTGCCTTACACGTCTGCACAGATAGACTGGGGTGTGTATGATAGCTTACATAGATTAACCTCCCCACTAGAAGGAAACCTACGAGTGATATTGCCTACTCTACAAATGAGGCCACTGGGAGAAATAAGCCCAAGAATGCCATTTTTGTAGCAGTATAGAACCCAATTTATACCAGTTAGCTAAAGCTAATGCCGGTGCTCTGAATCCTATAGCCTAGATGTGTCTTCCATCTGGAGCATTTGGGGTGTTATCATTGTTTGATTTTCTTCTGCAGAGCTGGAGATTGAACCCTGGATCTCATATATGGTGTTAAATTCTCCTAGCAGCTGTACTCCCTGCATCCGGGTCTTGCTTTGATATTGATTTGATCTCTTAGAGTATAAATGGATGCAATGAGAACCCACGATTGTGATAACAATGGTACCTTGAGATAAGCGGAGCACCCTCAGTAGACCAGACACTAAGGATATTCTTCGTATCTGGAACCTCGCATCACTCTTTGGCTGTTTATGCCCAACTTTACTCTTGTATTCATTTGAAAGGGAAGATAGAGCTAGCAAAGTGAAACAACCTCCTGGAGCCACACATTGTGAAACAGAGCTGAAGGGGGTGGGAAACTGAGCACGGTACACGACTTAGCTCCGTACTTAAAATGCTTGTCTCCCAAACTTAAAGTTTGATCCCCCAAACTCCCATTAAAAACCAGAAACAAATAACAATTAAAAAAAAAAACCCAAGGCATTGTGGCATATGCTTGTGACCTCAGTGGTGGAAAGACAAAAACAGGTCACTGACACTCATTTGCCAGAAAGCCTTGTCTACTTCTAGGCCAGTGAGAAGTTCTTTTAACAAGTATCCTAAGGAATGATATGCTGAGTTTGTCCTGTGGTCTCCACATGCTTGAGCATGCATGCTCACATAACCCTCCCCACAGAGGCCCCCCAAGCACATATGCATAGGCACGTACGTGCGGGCATGCACACACACACACACACATACACACACACACACACACACACACACACACACACACACACACACACACAGCCTAAGATCTATGTGGTTCCCAAACCTGAGCTTTTAACCATTTACTCTAAGATCATTGGGTGTTTACTTCTTAAGCCAATACTTTGCTGAGCCCTGTCCTGCTTTTACAGGAACACCTCCAGAACGCAAAATCAGGAGCCCCTGCCTTGAAACACTCTGGCTCAGGGGTTGTCATCCCTGATCACCCCTGTCCTCGAAACAGCTGCAGCAGTGGCAGCGAGCTATCGCTGTCAAGCACCTGCAGCGAGTACTCCAGTGGCTCCTCCTACACGTGGCAAGACAGGAAGCTCAATGGGAAAAGGGTAAGGCTCCTGTCAGTCAAGTCAGCTTCAGAGAGAACAGGAAGAAAATCTGTGCTGGCTGGAATTTGGTTATGGAGGCAGAGTGGGTGGAGGTAGGGTGAAGAGCATTCGCTGACTGTTTGCCCATGGACTGTGGAGGCTGCTACTGATCAGTGCTGTGGGCTCATAGAACACAAAACACGATGGGGCTGTACTTCAGGTAACTACAGAACAGAGATAAATTACTGGGACAGGATGTTGGGAGCAAGGTTTGATGAACGGGGGGTGGGGGGGGAGCTGTTGTTCCTTACATGCCAGAAATGTCTTCCCTGCTTCCTGTTTTATTTTATTACTCTATTTTAGCTGTGTGTGTATGCATATGTATGTATAAATACATATATATGTGCATGTAAACACATATATGTATGTGTATTGGTGCCTGTGGAATATAAGACAGCTTCTGCTGTCCTTCACCTGTCCTTACTGTTTGAGACAGTATCTTTGGCTTGAATCTTGAACTTATCAATTTGACTAGTGAGCCCTAGGGTTCCTGCCTCTGCCTCTTCAGCACGTAAACTGCATGTCTAGCTTTTGGGGGACCCTTGTATGACAAGCACTTTGCTGACCAAGCCATCTGCCTAGCACTTTTCCAGAGTGTGGGACAATCACTCATGCAAGACCCCACTCCCTCATCTGTACAGAGCTTACCAAGCTGCAGGAACCTCCGGGAGAGCTTCTTGCATATTAGAACAAGCCAAATATTTTGAAATAGCAACTTTAGCAGTTCCCCAAAATTACAGGAAAGCAAAGTTCCCCAGGATGGAAACTGCAAGTCAGAGTATTCAGAGTTGACTTTTCAACTGTTTGGATGAATTTCATCCATGGTTTTCAGTACTTTAGAAACCAAGATAACTCCAGAACTTATAGACTCTACTGGTGAGGGAGTAGCTTCATCATCTGCTGAACCAGAGCTCTGAAAAAGATTTCCAGCTTGCATTGTGAGGCTATTCCCACAGACTCGGGCTTCTTATGCAAAGCAGAGAGCAGGCTCCATTTATCTAAATTGCTCCCATAAGGAGTAGTTCAGAGGTCTGAATAATGACTGCCAGGATCCTGGCCAAGAGAATGATAGGACAATGGTCACAGTGGTTTTCTCATCTCACTGTGTACCTGAAAATGTTTTGCCCCCACGATGCTCTTCTCTTCTCTGTCTTTTTAAAGAATTATTTTTATGTATGTGTATGAGTGCAGGCATGTACACTTGCAAACAAGTGGACAAGGAGGCCAAAGGAGGGCATTAGATCTCTTAGAATGAGAGTCATGGGTGGTTGTGAGCACCCTCCCCAAGAAGCTAAACTTCAGTCCTCTGAAAGAGCACCTAGCGCTCTTCCCTGCTGCTAAGCCCTGTTGTGCACCTGTCTTCCCACTTTATTTGTTTCTGCTTCCCCCTTTCTCTCCAGTGGCCTTTCTGCTTCATTCGTTTTTTATTTGTGTATGTATGTGGGGGTGCACGTGTGTATACAGGTACATGCCTTTGTAAGCATGCTTCTCTATGTGCCAAAGGACAGCCTTGGGTTGTTCCCTGGGAGCTAGCTAGCTTGCTTGCTTGCTTGCTTCCTTCCTTCCTTCCTTCCTTCCTTCCTTCCTTCCTTCTTCCCTCCCTCCTTCCCTCCCTCCCTCTCTTTCTTTCTTTGCTTTGTTTTGAGTTGGGAGCCTCTAGAATTCTCAGAGGAGGCTAGGCTATCTGGCCAGCAAGCTCCAAGGATCTATTTGTATCTGCCCAGACAGTACTAGAATGGAAAGTACTCACTAGTATGCCCAGCTTTTTTATTTTGGTTCTAAGGATCAAATTTGGGTCATCATGATTGCACAACAAGGACCTTACCCGTTGTCTGGACATTCTACTTATCCATCTTAAAAATAACTTCTAGGCGTTCTTCTAACCGGGGCAGTCTTTGCTATACTAAGGCAGTCTCTCCCTTGAAAGAAAAAGAAAAAGAAAAAAGGAAAAACACTCAAGATCCTTCAGGGACACTCCTCACATGTCCACCCAGTGATCATCCAAGTGTACCTGTGACAGTTCATGGCCTGTGACAGCTCACAAAGTACGCTTTTAGTTCTCAGGGTCCCAGCAAGCTCTATCTGAACCCTCAAGACATTTTAAAGTTATATTATTTCAGGAGTTTGTGCCTGGCATTGGGTGTTTATTTAGTATTGACTTACATAATAAATCACAGGATGCTGAACAGAAACACATTGCTAAATTATATAATAATAAACGTGTGAGTAATAGCTTCTTTGAGCCCACAACTGTTTTTTAAATATCATTTGTTGTGGAAACAGACAGAAAAACCTGTATAAAATTCACTAGCCTTTCTTAATAGGGAAGTCTGTTCTAATAGGTTCAGGACTACCATAGGTGGCCCACTCTTAAAAGTACTATATAAATATTAACTCATTTAATACTTACAACATATTTAAATCATATTTTCTTCAGCTATGTATATATTCATGTATACATGCTCAGTACACATATATGTAGGTGTGTATGTGGTGTGTGTGTGTGTGTGTGTGTGTGTGTGTGTGTGTGTGTGTGCATGCACATATGCATATTGAGGCCAGAAATCAACCTCAGTTATTTTTTTCTTTGATACCATCCACCACGTTCTTTTGACACAGTCTCTCACCGAACCTGGAATCCACCAGTTCAGCTTGGCTGACTGCCTGAAGCAAGCCCCAGGGATCTGCCTGGCTCTCCCTCACCTACATTGGAATTCTAAGCACATGCCTCCATGCTTGGCATTTTTGAAAATGGGTTCTGGGTATCAAGCTCAGGTCCTCATGTTGACATATACGCTCTTTACCGATGAAGCTGATCTCCAGTCCCAACTCTCCCAGTTTTTAGCTAAGGAAACCAAGGTTATGAGAATTTAAATATATGTCCCAAGAACATGGCAGTGCACGGTAAAACCAGGCATTAGTTCTAAAGCCTTCACTGGTGATGGTTCTGTTATCCTGACCTTGTTGAGTCATCCTTACATATAGAGGGCCTATACCTGCTGTTGGCACTGAGTTATTCCCATGAACACCAACAGTTCCTTAAATGAGATGTAGTATTTTCCTGGCAAGAGATAGAAAGGTACTGAGGATGCTAAGCTGGTCCCCTAGCTTATCAGAGGCCTCCTTCAGACTTCTGTATGCCCCCCTAAGTACTCTAGTCCCACTTCCTTGAACAAAGGATATAACAAGTATAGGAAATTACCCTCCCCGGGTTCTCTCCCATGAGGTTCTCTTGTTCCCCTACCACCCCGCCAACTTTCGAGATTGGTCCACACGTGTCTCAACTCGCCAGTGTAAGCTCCCGTGGGAGACTCAGGAGGGGATGTGACTTAATCTCACCAGAAGATTCGCAGCCTCTTTATTGGTATGTGAAAATACAGCATGAACTACCTGTGAACAAGAAGAGGAGAGGAGGGTAGGCAGAAGCTCAGTTTACCTGTTGTGGGCTAAATAGATCTGCCACGTATCTCTTGGAGGGCCCTGTTTCCTGACTTCCCATCCCTGTAATCAGTGTGATGTTCAAGACCATGGGGAATCTTAGAAACACACAGCGAGGAAGTCCATTCGCTGGTCTATCTAGAATACCCAGGCTTTGGGATAAGAGTCCCTCTGATTTCCAGAGCATCTTTGAATGATGCAATTTCCTAGAATTAAAGAACAAAACTCCAAGAGGAAAAGGGTAGTGTCAGCAAATCACGTATGTCCCAGCCACTCTAGACACTGGAGGGTTTTCTGGAGGAAATAAATAATTGGACATCGAGACAAATAAATGTGTGTGCTGGAGATAGCAAGAGTAAATTTCATGAAAATGGCTGAGATATAATCCAATGTCCATAGCTTACAAAGCAGTTCAGTGTCTGAAAGGAAGCTGCTGGTCCTTTTGAGTGTCTGCATAGAGTTCATATGAATATGAATAGTTCATATTCAGACACTTTGACAGGGGCTAGCTGGCATAGCAATCCTCTGAAACTGCCATATTTGTTCCTAAAGTCAGTGACCACTAGTAATTTTGAAAAGATCCTGAGCAGGGCTGGAGAGGTGTCTCAGTGACAGAGTATTTACACTGCTCTAGTAGAAGACCCCAGTTCCCATAAGCCTCATCGTGTAGCTTACAACCACCTGTAACTCCAGCTCAACGGATGCTAACAAAACACCTGCTTTCAGCCTCACCTGTACTGGTGTGGACACAACCATATGCATATACATGCATACATACATACGTACATACATAACTACATACATACATACATACATACATACATACATACATACATACAATTAAAAAGAAAATAACAATTTTTCAAGTAGGTCAGCCCCTCATTGTTCCAGTGCACCAGTTTCTTATTTAAACTCTGCAATGCCATTGGAGCAACATTGCCAAGGAAACCTGTGGGTTTTGTTTAACAGCAGATAGTACAGACAGAAACGAGACTGCTTGATAGAGCAGTACAACACCCAGATTAAGATTGAACTTCAGAGCTGGCAGCCTGAGTTCATATCCCACTGTAGCCATTTGGGGTGGAAACAAATTTCACATGTTTGTAGTAAGTTCCAGAAAAAGAAAAGCCATGTGTCCAAATGTTTGTCCAAATCTCCTATCTCTGAGACCTGCCATGGGGTAGGTTTGTTGGACCGGAGAGTCTAAGGGTGCAGTTAAAGCAGCATGCCAGTGCTTGGTATCCAGGAGACCCTCACTATCTATTACTTCTCTCCTATGCTTTTCTGCTCTTCGTTATCTGTACTGTGAAAAACACAAATGTGGGGGACCCCATCTTTCATTTCCCATCCACTTTTCCGAAGGCTGGCATTTGGGAAGGTGCAAGGGTAAACAACTGAGCTGCCAACCTCAATGGAAGAGTAGCTACCACAGGGATGCCACTCCTTATGCCCAGTTAGACATGCACACACATGTATGCAGGTGCACATGACAACGTCAGAAACCTCTCACGAAGACAAAGAGCTACTGACCGTTAGACTGGCGGAATGAATTGCTCTCCTCTCTCAGCCCCTCCCTCTGCTGCATCGTGGCTCTCTACAGTGAGACTATATTGTCCTCTGCCTGTTCCGGAAGTGAAACTTGAGCCTGCTTAACTCGCCTTCTTGACTTTGCATCTCTGACCACTCTGTTTCTTCCACCTGGAAGATGTTTTCCTCACCGAGATAATGGCTCCTCACTCCAGTTGGGTTTTCTACCCTTTAAGGAATAGTTCTTACATTTCATTTCTCTATTTCACCATGCCGCTTAGCACAGGGCTCTGTGGAGTCGATGTTTACTGCACAGTCAGCATTGTACAAACAGTTTCTATGTGAATAGTTATCACCCAGTTAGACAAATTAAGTCTACTGGGGGGCTTTTCCTTTGTTTATGTGAGATCTGTTGGGTCCCATCATGTCTGATAACTGTATTTTTCTTCCCTAGCAAACATCACAGATCTGGGATAAAAGACTGAGTATCGATTCTTCGCTCCCAAGTGGCTTCACCAGCCCCGCAGATGAACTACCTCCAACCCGTATCAAAGAAAGCCACATTTTGGAAGGGCTGAGGAAGCTACAGAAGCGGAAAGTGTTACTTGAGTCACCAGCGTCAGTGATGAGCAAATGGGGTTATAAAGATTGCATGAACTCGAACGAAGGGATCTATTCGCCCGGGATTAAAAACAGCAGCCTTAAGGAGTGTCCCCCCTGCCAGTCACCTGGCAGAGGGATCCCATGCCAGAATCTCCATCAGACCTTCAACTATGATGCAAATTCTCATGAGTATGCACACGAAGAATTCCTATCCTCAGCCTCGCCAAGAACATCTCCAAGCCAGGGCTGCAGGATACAGAGCAGTAAATTGACACACAGTGTTTCAGACAGTCTATTCACCTGGGAGCCACATAGAAAATACTTTGCAGAAGGTACAGCCTCAGTTTATACCAGAGAAATGCCTGAAAGGCTAACTCGTTGTGCTAGCCACTGCCCCTTAGAGAGGAAACTGTGCCCCAGCGTTCACCTGCCCTGGGTGCAAAGAGACAGGGACCCACACAGCCAAGGTCCTGGCCATGTACCTCTGAACCTTCAACTTTCAGATACTGATGACAATGAAACCCTACATGAGCTGCACATAGAGAGCAGCGATGAGAGAAGTCCTTCAGACTTGTCCTTGACTGGGGACACCGACAGGTCCATGGAGAACCTAGGGGTGAAATTTGGAAAGTCTGAATGTGTCTCTCATGATAAGGGGAAAGAAGAATGTCCCACCCACTTAGAGACTAGTCCAAAAGCATTCAGCTTCATCAAGCAGCAAAGGGTTGTCAAGAGGACCTCTTCAGAAGAATGCGTAACAGTTATATTTGATGCAGAAAATGGAGAGCCTGTGGAATTCAGCTCTCACCAGGCTGGAGTTGTCACTGTCACCAGGGATGAAATTTCCATCAGCTCAACCCCTGCTGGGCCCTCAGAGGAACTCACTGAACTTTCACCTCAGGGAATTACTCATTTCCAGCCAGGGGCTACTGCAAGAGACTATCCTTTTCTGGGGAGACCTGAAGAAGAGCCTAAGACAAACATTCCAAAAGATGAAAATGGTATTCTCACAGCTCCGAATGACTCATTTAACTCTCCAACTACAGTAACTCAGAATTCCCCACGACCAAAGCTTGTTAAACCAACACAAGGAGTAGCCTGGCAGAGTAATTCTAGATCTGTGGCAAACATGAGTGTCTACACAAAGCAAGGTCTGACAAAAATTCCTTCCAGAAGCAAGATTTCACCTCAAAAATCAAAACTGGTGGACCCTATGCCTACCACCCTAGTCCCTTCCAGTGGCCTAGGGACTCTTGCAAAAACACCAGCATCCCCTACGGGGAAACTCTCACAGTGTACAAATGCAGAGAGCCCTGGTACTTTCTGTGATGTACAGCCAGAATCACACATTCCAAAACACCCCACCCAGCTTCCTCATATCCCCAAAATTTCCAATAAGAAGAATTGGGTTCAATGCCCCAAGAGTCAGACTGCAGGGATCCAATCAAGGCATCTCATGGGGAAAAGTGATAATGGCGAATCCCCCACGAGGGCCAAACGCTGCGGCTCTGAGCCAAAGACAAGAATGAGGTCTCCCTCCCCTCCAACTCCTCCAGGGAGGTCAGTCTCCCTCTTGGTCAGACCCAGTTATGACTATCCACCACTACCATCACCTGCCAAACCTGAAACTAAGGCCCCTGGTGACACCGTAAGTACAGGGTTGAAGTCCCCAGTGTTGAAAGGATCCTCTGCTCCCCTCGTCTCTTCCAGTCCAGCTATGTCAGAAATACAGAAGAAACCATCTGTGGCATCCAGGAAGTCTGCTTTCCCTACAGCTCTTCCCTCCACCCAAGCAGTGGTGCATACCCGCTATCCTGAGCACACATCCTCCAGCCCATTTGCCGTGACGGCTCCAGGGCCTACAAAAGTCTCTCCAAAAAGAGGTATCCCTAAAGCTCCCCATCCCCAAGCACTTGGAACCACCCACATGGACACAGACTTACAGACACCCAAGACTCGCCCTTCAAGCTATGAACTACTAGAGATGACATCCTGTAAAAACTTGTCTCCAGGGAGAAAAGGACAGTTAAGTGACAGCACTGTGACGCCCCACAGGCCTTCCTTCTCAGGACCGAATGAATTCTTGACACCTCAGGTTAATAGTACATCCTCATCTTCCTCATCCTGTAGAAACCAGGGCACCTCACAAGGTGGCCAAAATCCTCCCGAGAAAGGACCGAAAACTCGCCTCCCAGTAGGACTCAGAGTTCTCATGAAGTCTCCTCAGTTGCTCAGGAAAACGTCTATGGTACCAGGGAAACAAGAAAAGGATAGCTTAAATGAAGCGTCTCGAAGTTCTGTGACAGCGAACAAGTCTAATCCTGAGGACTCCAAAGACCCTGCAAGTCTGGAGACCTCAAGAGATGAGAGAACCACAGCCTTACTAGGTCTGAGAGGTCCAGAGAGTCTAGCTAGAGGTCTTGGCTTAGAGTCAACACCACCAGAGTCATTGGAAAGCAGCATCTCCAGAGATGATGGGAGAGACGGGGTAGACAGCAGAGCCATAAAAAGATCCTTCTCCTCCAGCAAGCCACACCTAAAGCCTGCTCTAGGCATGAATGGAGCCAAAGCTCGGAGTCAGAGCTTCAGCTTCCACTTGGGAGAGAAGCCTTCCACACCCCCAATAGAAGGGCCAGGCAAGATTCGAACCCAGATTATTACCAACACGGCTGAGAGAGGCAATTCCCTCACTAGACAGAACATCTCCATGGAGGGGTCCCCAAGCAAGACTCCCTCTGTTTCAACACCTGATAATCTGCCCAATGCTGGAAGGCCCCTGGGAAATCCCTTTTCCAGGCAGGGTTCTCTCTGTAGCACAGGAAGTTCTAGTAGCCAGCATGGAAGCCCAAGCAAGTTACCTTTGAGGATGCTCACAAGGCCAGAAGGACTCCTCACTCCTGAGGAGGAAGATCAACGGTTCTCTACTCAGGAAGAATGTCCCGGGAGAGGAGTACATGAACAATCTAGCAGTAACCACCATAGGCATCCATCATCTACTCTATCAGACTGCCCTCAATCCCTGCAAGTCCCAGGGAGGATACAGCGTCCAAGCAATTTGGAAACAAATGGGATATCTAAGCTAGAAACTTCTGGAAGGCATCCAGATGCTTCTCCAACTGGGACTAGTGTCGTGAGCCCAGAAGCCCCCCTCTCACCCTCCATCGAAGAAAAGGTCATGTTGTGCATTCAGGAGAATGTGGAAAAGGGCCAAGCACAGACAAAGTCCGCCTCTGTGGAAGTGAAGCCTAGGGCAGGGCCTTCATTCACCAGCTGGTTTGGTTTTCGAAAGAGCAGGCTTCCAGCTCTCAGTAGCAGGAGAATGGAAGCTTCCAAGAGTAAAGTGGAAAAGAAAGATACAAAACTGAAATCCGAGAGGAAAAAAGAAAAGAAGAAAGCTGAAGTACAATCGAAGAGAGAAAACGAACTGAGTAGGGGTACCAAAAAGGCAGATGGTCAGAGTCCAGACGATGGTTTGCAAAACACAGAGAGTCTGAAAGCAACCCAAGACATTTATAACCAAATGAAGTCAGAGCCAAGGAATAGACCCAGCCCTGCTGTGAGCCCAACAAAAGATGCCTTCATGACAGAACTTCTAAACAGGTAAAATGCATGTGAACAGAGAAGGGCAATCTAGAGGGGTCTCCCTGCTCCCCCAACCCAAGGAGAGCTGTTTACTTCTTGACCATTAAATACCAGCCAAGCACAGTCTCCATACACACAGAGAATATAATCTCTTATACATTAGCTATAATTTAAGCAGTGAAATAAAAGTTGGCAATAAAATGATAATTTAGTTCATGTTCCTTTCTTAACCAAGCCAATGGTCTTTGAAATTAAAGAATAGTGAGTTACATCCAGGTTGATAGCAATTCAACCCTCACCAGGAACCATGAATGTACCCACATTGCATGAAATGGAAGGAAATTACACACACGTTTGAAAGCATGCCGATTTCATTGATCGCGCTGAGCAAATGTATACTTAGAACTTTCCAGAAGTAATTACTTTTCCTGCCGATCTTAAGCCAGAAATGTATTTAGCAATCACCCTTTGGCGGTTTATATTCTGTCCCTCCCCAAAAGCAATTATAAAAAATAAAATAGAGGCTATGGGGAGATGGCTCAGTCAGTAATGTGCTGACCTTGTAATCATGAAGACCTAAGCTACTTCTTCAGAACCCACATAAACAAAAGCACTGTGGCACAAACTTGTAATCCCATTACAGAGACCATAGAGATAGACAGAGCCTTGGGCTTCTCTGGCCCGCCAGCATAGCCTATTTGGAAGTTGCAGGCCAATGAAGTATTCTGTGTCCCAAACACCTAAGGAATAATACACAAGAAGACATCCTTTACATACACACACACACACACACACACACACACACACACACACACAAACACACACACACAAACACACACACACAAAACGCACATACACAATGAACACAACCCTGTTTGTGCACACATTTTTAATAAACAGTGTAATAAAGTAATTTATTATTCTTACAAATCTAAATTGACACACTAGTGAAATATTTGAAGATATTCTTGCTCAAGGCTAGAAAGCAACACTTAACCACGGAAAGGTTTAAAGACAAAGAACCACAGCGAGGTTACCTTAAACATTAAAGGGCTGGAAGAAGAGCGTGATTGAAAACGGCCGATGTAATTTATCAGAGGAATCACTTTCTACCTGCAGAGTTGATAAGAGAGCCGCTCTACAGACAGAAAGTGGATCAAAAGGTGTCTCCTGCAGGAGCGTGTTAGAGGGCACCTCCCAGGGCTCCTGTTTCGCCAGCGGCTCTGTGAGCACTCAAGGAAGTCAAAAGAAAAACATCAAAACCAAAGTCGATATGGAAAAACCAAGAGAATCCTTGGTAAGCACTTCTCCATGCTGGCTAGAAAACACTTGATTCTGAATGTTCTGGTAAAGTGTGATGGTGACAGTTTGAGAAAAGACTGTGCTTCTAATATGTAGACTATGGTTTTTATATAAATCTCTTCTTCTTCTCTCTCTCTCTCTCTCTCTCCTTCTCTCTCTCTCTCTCTCTCTCTCTCTCTCTCTCTCTCTCTCATCTCTTCCCCCTCTTTCATTTCCTCCTCTATGTACATTTATGTATGACTAGCAGTACCTCATATGCTAACACATGTGTGGAGGTCAAAGGACAATCTCCATTGTCATTCCTCCTGTCTACCATGTTTGAGACAGGATCTCTCATCCATGGCTGTGTAGGGCAAGCTAATTTCCCTACACACTTCTGTGGTTCTCCTGTCTCCACTCCCTACAGCATCTCACTGAGGTTATAGACAGCGTTATGCTCATCTTTATATAGATACCGGGCATCTAAACTCAGGTCCTCAATGGCAAGCATTTTAGCTACTGAACCATCTGTGTAACCAGGGAGAAAAGTTTTTTAAAGAAGAGAGAAACACAGGTGACAACTGCTAACGATGGTAGCTAGGCCTTGTATGGGTGTGGCTCCCTCTGGGAATACTGTTATCACTGGGTCCGTTTTCAGACAATGCTATGATCTCCATACATTGGTTGCTACCAATATTATCTTAGAGTGATGCCCAGTGCTAGAATTTTGTTTTGATGATGATTCTGGCATCAACAGCAACAAAAGAGGAATGGGATTGGAGATATGAAAATGCCAGATGCTTTAAGAACGTGTCAGCTATTTTGATGTTTTAGGGGCTGTTTATTTTTCATGGAAGTAGGATAGCAGGTTGTACATAGACAGAGAGTAGTGAACTACATAAAGTACTTAAAACCAACAAAATATTCTCAACATAAAATGAGGACAATCTGAGTTTGGATCCCTCGTACTCGAGTAAAAATCTAGTCAGAACGACATGTTACCACACAGGGGAGGTAGAGGCAGGAGTCTCTCTCCAGCTCACTGCTCACCAAATCTATCTCCTTCAGTGAGCTCCAGGCACCGAGAGACCATTTCTCAGTAAAGAGGAGAGTGACTAACGTATCCAGCACAACTATCTGACATATATATTAATAAGCAACCATGTGTGCGTTCGCACACATCCACACAAACTTATACATACACCTGCCAACACACCATTAATTGGAAAGCACTTGAGAAAGACACGTGACATTGAGCGCTGGCTGCAGACATGTATGGGTACCTACTACAAATATGCACATGTATACACAACAGAGAATGTGTTCTTTCTGTATCTTCCTATTTTAATAAAGAGAATAAGAATATAAGATATACTAACATTTTTCTGAAGGACAATTTGAAATGAGAAGTGACTGCATTTAGGGGTAAGTTAGGTGTTTGAAGAGAACAGATTCTAACAGCAGTCTTAATTGGTATTTGCAAGTTGCTGAAGCGACACCATCCTCAGGGTGGGGTTTCACGAGCACAACATCTAAGACAAACACATACTGGAAATGTCTCCCCTTGGATAGGTCTGGACTCCAAAGGGCTCTGAGTTCTTTCTTTCAAGCTGACTCTGTTCATTGCAGGTTCCCCCTCCCCCATTTTAGCTCTTGGCTCATATGACATCATACCTCTTTGAAAACATGGATGCCCCGTGCATTATAAAACCACAAATTATAAGCATATCTGAAGCTGCCCTTGTAGTGTCACTGAAAGGAAAAAGGGAGAAGGAGTGTGGAGAAGCGTGCAATATGCTGGAAATTCAATCCTACTGATGGAAGTCTTTTGATAGCCCAGCGGAACCCCTTATCGCAGGCACTCCATTTAACTATGCCCCATTTAATATGGCTCTGACAGCTCAGGGTATATCTACACTGTACAGAAGGACCAAAAAACCCACAAAAACAAAAAAAGGCCTATGTTGAGCTTTTACAATTTCATTTTTGCTTTCTTATTACTGCCTAATGCTAAAGTAATTTAATGTACTTTCCCTTCCTCCTCTGAAGTCTTTCTCGGGGTAAGAGAAGGAAGCTCTGCTCTTCCCAGTCTGTCTGCAAGAGACACTCTTAGTATTTCCTGTGAAGTACACAGGTTACCTAACCAACCCGAGTTTAATCAACAGGGATATGCTAATTTTTCTCCTTAGCTGAGAGGAAATCAGTCATGCTGAGACGGCTTCCAGCATAAAGGAGTATTATTAACATGGATGGATGACCAGCTGTGAATGTGTCTTTGTGCATTCATATGTTGGACCTCAGTTTCTTTCTTGTTTTAGGCAGAGTCTCCTGTTTGCTGTTGTATAGGCTAGGCTAGCTGGCCTGTGGGATTCTGGGAATTCCTCTGTCTCTGACTCCTTTGTTGTCTCTAGGCTAGGCTAGCTGGTCTGTGGGCTTCCCTCTGGCTCTGACTCCTGTACTGTCTCTGGCACACTGGGTTTGCAAGTTCATCCTGCCATGTCTGCATGTTTGTGGGTTCTGAGAATCTGATCTCTGGTCAGTATACCCACAGAGCAAGCGCTCTTGCCCACTGAGCCATCTCCCCAGCTCCCTTTTCAAAACTGTAATGTTGTTTGTTTCCTCGATTTTGTGAATTGGGCTAAGATTACTGAGCTCAGGAAGGACTGTGCTTTTCCGTCCTTTGAGATGGTAAGAAATAGCAGAGAAAGCATATTCATCAGGCATTATCATCTCAGGTAGGAGATGAGATGCAAAACAAAATGCATTCTTATAAATACCCTTGAACCTTTTAAAATGCAGAGTTTAAGGGAATTCTCTTTCCCCAGGGCTCAAGGTAAATTTGCCGGCTGCTTATTTTAAAGTATGTTGCAAAGAAATTTCCTTATAGGAGTTGTTTAGTTGGAAACAATAGTGATAGATAACACCATTGATGTCACAGCATCACTGTGAATGCAAACACTACTTCATTGTCAAGGCAACGCTAAGTCAACAGTTTTTTTGTTTGTTTGTTTGTTTGTTTTTTGGGGGGGGGAGTCTGGCAATACTTGGTGTTGAATCCGAGCACACACACATACACACACACACACACACACACACACACACACACACAAGGCCAACAACCTACCTATCTACCTGTGACCAATAGCCTCAGCCCTAAAAGTACTTCTCTCAAACCTCCTAACACAATGTGCCACCAGGCTTAGGTCTTTAAGGACTAAAATTACATTTATTCCCAAGAGCCCAAGTCATTTTTAAGCATTTTAATGTTTAGGGATTGTTTTTATTTCCTTTCTGTTGCTGTGATAAAATATCCTGACAAAAAGCAACTTAGTGGAGAACAGAATTATTGTAGCTCACGGTTCCAGGTTATAGGCCACTATTGTGGAGGGCAGTTGAAGTAGAAACTTCAGACATCTAGACACAGCATATCCGTGGATGAGGGCCAAGAGAAATGAACACATGTGTGCTTTCTTGGTTGCCTGCTTGTGCTCAGCTTAATTCTTCCACTCTTATTCAGTTTAGTACCCCCAGCCTAGGGAATGTTACTGCCCACAGTGGGCTGCATCTTTCTGTATAAGTTATCCTCATTAAGACAATCCCCAGAGGTGTATCCAATGTTAACACTGAGACTCTCTCCTTCCAGATGATTCTAGGTTGTATCAAGTTAACAATTTAAGCTAAGGATCACTGGTAATCATAATAGAAAGATTGTTTCCATATATGTTTTATATATACCTCAAATCTCTTTATGTCACAAACCATTTACCTTACCAGTGACTCCACATTCCCTTTTAGTATAGTTAAGATAAAATGTGGAAAAGTACCAGTAATGCTTCACCAAAATAAATCTTTTCTCTCTATGGAACTTTAATTAAAGGCTTATGTTCCCACATCTGCCATCATTTGTAGGCCACTTAGTTCTAAATTTTTTGTGTAATTTAGACCAGCGGCCACATTACTTGGTGCTTGAAATGGTTTTATGTGTTTAAATGAAGGGTAGGGAAGACCTCCCCTAGAAAGATTAGCCTGGGTGTGCTTTGCTTGCTTTCTGCTTCGAGTTGTTCCTTCCAATGAGTGGAGATTATTTTCTGAATAGCAATCTTAAAGAAAGACAGCTCCAGGCTCTTATTTAACACCTCAAGACAAAAATAAAAATCTTTTAACAAAGTTAAGGGGATCACACACCTCCATGGGGCCTGGAAGGGAGATGGCCATTTTAATGCATGTGTGTTAATATAAATGATACGATTCTCTTCTCCCAAGTGTCACCTCTTCAGAAGAAAATCACATCTGCTAATAAAAAATCATCAAATACCATCCCATTAAATGGGACTGCAGAGATGAAATGGCAGAAAATAGTAGCATAATTACACAAATGGTTATCATCTTATTAAGTCCTGCAAAATATAATAATTTCAGCATCCTTAATTGAATGATTCCATTCTAAATGCTGTTTTGATGCAAATAAGCAGCCTGCACATTTGCCTTCCTTTTGCTAAGTTTTCTAAGACATGAAATATCCAAAGATACCGGCTCACTCATTTCCCATCCCAGAGTCATGGTCGTTTGGGTATCTTCCCTTCCCACTCTGCCTCTCCTTCTCCCTCCCTCACACTTTAATGGAAAGTCACTCTTCCTAGCCCTTGATTTGATTTTGGTATTTAAAAAATGCTGTTTACTTCAGAAGCCCATAGAGTTAGTCATTCAGAGAGGAAGGAGGTACAGAATTCCAGATGAGGAATTCCCCAAATATAGAGTTCAACTGTGAGATCACGTGTGTCTATCTGTTACAGTGGGTCATACTCTCCCTTTTGCCTCTTAGGACTTTTGCAAACTCATTTCCTCCTGCCCTTCTGATAGTTTGAGTTAGTCACGATGAAGGCAGTGGCATTTAATGACCACATACTGCAAGCTGATATCTAAAGCAGCTTCTGAGCCCCACAATGGGCAGGGGTTAAAGATTCATCCTTAGCAAATGGAGATGCAAACACTTGGGAGCTGAAAGGTAGCTCAGTCACTAATGTGCTCAGAGATGAGAGTTCAACTCCCACAATCCACATAAAATATCACACATGGTAGCATGTACCTGTAATCCTGACACTGAGACGGTAAAGACAGCTGGTTGGCTAGCCTCACCTAGTCAGTGAACTCCAGGCCTGTGAGAGACCCTCTCATAAAAATAAAAAGGTGGCCAGCCCCTGTGGAAGTGCTCCTGAACTCCTGAGGTTGACCTCTGGTCTCCACATACTCACTGCACTTATATTTCCACACATGAGTATACATGCATGCAAATGTATGTTATGTACACACATGCATACACACTAACACTAACGCTAACGCTAACACATAAGAGTTTTCTCACCTCCCAGTGGTGTTCCCACATCCCACCTGCTGCATGATCCAGGGTGAAAATTAACTTAAACTGGAGCCTAAGAAAATATAATTAGGAAGAGAATCTGATGCCAAAATAAAGTATGTCTCTGATTTGCATATGCAAATAGTTTTAAATAATATATCCACGCTGTGCCTTGAAATCTGTTTGGGTGGAGAAGTAGAGCTAAGAATGTGTCCTTCTCTGACACTGCCCTTACCTAAGCTTGCACTTCAACAAGATCTTTCAGATCCATAACCGATCCATAAGCGCTACCCGTACCCCTTGGCAGCTGCCCTTTATAGATCAATAAGCCTAGAAAAGATGTGGTCTTGGAGTCTGTCCACAGGGCCAGGGCCTTGGGGGAGTCTAAAAGCCATGTGTAGCATAGTCATAAAGTGTAAATGATTGTCTGTATCCCATTAAGTGTTGAGAGTTAAAACTAACCCCCAGGTCAGCATGCAGACAAATGACTTTCTACATTTGATGGAAGATGATGTTTCTACATTTGATGGAAGATGATGTATCTTATTGAGCCTGAGCCCCTGGGCAGATCCCCCAGCAGCACTGCACCGTTGTCAGCTGCCCAAGTGGCCAGCTGTAATATAGCTTATAGGAGCCATTGTGGGGGTTGGCATATCTTTGAGGACCTTGACCGCTCTGATATTGAGGCCGTGTCCACACAGATGAAATAGCCTGGAAATCTGAGAACCATGAAGATCCCTGTAAATGGGTGTCAGCCTATAGTCTGGCTTTCGGAGTTCAAATCCCAGCCCCTCCATTTTGATAATAATGTATCGTCTCTGTCGTTTAAGGGTACATCCTTTCTGAACATAGGAGTGTTGGGGACAGCACCATTCCCTAGCATTAGGTCAAGCATGTCAGGCCTGAATGTAAAGCCATTGCATAGCTCCTAGTGCAGACAATGCAGGTATTGGCTGGTTTTGTTTATTTGTGTGTGTGTGTGTGTGTGTGTGTGTGTGTGTGTGTGTGTTGTGGGGAGGACGAGCCATGTACATTGTGTGTGAGCATGCTATAAAGACTAGAGATCAGCCTTAGTTGTCCCTCCTTAGGGACTTTGCATTGTTTTAAGACAGGATCTTTGACTGCTCTGCCGTAGAGTGGTTGGCCATCGAGCCCCTGGGATCTGCCTGTTTCCACTGATGGAATTAAAAGAATTTCAAACCTCATACCAGCACACATGGCTTTTTTACATGGGTGTTGAGGGATCAAACCCAAGCCACCATGCTTTTATGTTAAGCACCTTACTGAGTGATCCAGCTCCCCAAACCAGTCAGCTGTTTCTATGATTGGTGGTGTTGATGTACGTGGTGCCCCACTGTTAGATTGGAAAGTTGGGGTTTCAGTATTCCTCCCAGTGTTACTTACCACTGAAGACAAATATGCTGTGCTTATGGAAGGTCCCAGACCATTGATGAAATACCCATACATTGATGAAATTGATTTGATGGGACTCTCTCTAACATTCCTTTTGAACCATTTGCCATCAGGAATATATTCATTCCAGCTTGAATGGACAAACAACATTTTTCCCTTTAGATAGGGTCACCTATAGCTCAGGCTGTGTTCAAATTCATTATGTAGCTGAGGATGACCTTAAACTTTTATGGTCATGCCTCTACCTTATTTAGTGAGCACTAGGATTTTATGAATTTGCCATCAGGCCTCGTTTATGTGAAGCGAGGCGTTAAACCCAGGGCTTCCTGCATGCTAGACAAGCCTTCTACCAACTGATCAACATCCCCAGACAGGAGGAAATGGTTTTAATATGACACTTCCAAATATGTCTTGCCAGTCTAGTTTACCGATCACACAACCCAGACTCCTCATTCCATTATGGAAAAAAGGAAGAAAAAAAAAAAGATACTTTCTTAGAGAGAGTTATAGTCTAGGAAAAGGGTCCTGTGACCTAAATAAGATTCAAGTATAGTCCCTTATTCTTATTAAAATAACTTATAGAAAAATCTGTGACTCGGGAGGAATTATAGCCCCTTAGACTTTAATGTTTCCTAATACCCTGGTGTGAATGACTCCATTATAAAGTTTTAAAACCAAAGCAGTTAATCTTGAAATCACACATAGAGCCAGGGACCCTGTGAGTCCTGCACCTCAAAGCTGTGGTTGTAATTCTGGAAATGGGCTCTCTTAATTAAAGCCCATAATGAAGCCAGATAATAAAGGCTAAGTAGGATAAAGCATTGCGCAGACATTCATAATCCCACACAGGTGTATACATTCAACACACTCATTACAGAACGTGCCATTGTTATGAAGATTGCAAAAGATTGTTGTAGAATGATGAATAAAAACTTCTAGTATCGTCTTACTGCAGGGGGCAGAAGTCGACGAAGATGTACGAGAGGATGAAGAAGATAGAGTTGCTGACGCTGCGCTCCAAAGCCACGTAATAGGTAAACATCCATGTGTTGCTTGACTGTCTCTCACATTGATGAATTCTCTTGGTGCATTTCTAGAGGCGTTGCCTCAAGTGGCCCATGATTGCAATAGTTCTCAGCCTGTGGGTCGCAACCCCTTCCGGGTTAGATTGACCCTCTCACAGTGCTTGCGTAAGTCCATCAGAAAACAACAGATAACTACATGACGACTCATAACATAGCAAAATTACAGTTATAAGGTAGCAATGAAATAATTTTATGGTTGGGGGGTGTCACCACAACATAAGGTTTTAAAAGAGCGTAGCATTAGGAAGGTTGAGAACCACTGCTCTGTGGGGTATGAGGTGGTACTTGTTTTTCAAAGAGATTAGATGCTTTATTAGTGACTTTTCCTGTTGCTGTGACAGAACGCCTGACAGAAGCAACTTCAGGGAGGAGGGGTTGATTCTGGCTAACAGGTCAACGGCACAGTCCATCATGGCGGGAGGGCGTGGCAACGGTGTGAGGCAGCTGCTCATCCGATAGCCACAGTCAGGAAGCAGGGAGACGAACGCTGGTGCTCGGCGCATGTCTCCATTGTGACCACCTGGGACATTCAGTCTGGGACCCCACGTTTTCACACGTGCTAATGTAAAACAAGTAGATTGGGCCTGGGCACGTGGCTTACATAATTGATGGAGTCCTTGATCGGCATTGACAAGGTCCAAGGTTTGATGCCAAGTACCACAAAAGGAAAGCATGCAGAAGCAGGAAGCCATACTGTTTCT
This sequence comes from Rattus norvegicus, assembly GCF_021556685.1. NCBI lineage: Eukaryota > Metazoa > Chordata > Mammalia > Rodentia > Muridae > Rattus > Rattus norvegicus. The sequence goes on along the minus strand of NC_141546.1, from coordinate 40,028,556 downwards.
GGGGTCGCAGAGCCCCACTGTGGAGAAAAGATGGGTGTTCGCAAAGGAGTACAGTGTGAGCTGAAGAGGAGTTTGTGCTGTTATAATAATGGAGGTGACACAGGAAACCAATACTTATTTTCCTAAGGAGAGGATCAATTCTTAGAATATCCCTTTATAGAATGGCCTCAAGAAGCAACTAATGGGGGGTTGGAGATTTAGCTCAGTGGTAGAGCGCTTGCCTAGGAAGCGCAAGGCCCTGGGTTCGGTCCCCAGCTCCGAAAAAAAAGAACCAAAAAAAAAAAAAAAAAAAGAAGAAGCAACTAATGCAGGAATCTATTGCTTAAAAACACTGGGTGATGGCTTCCTGAAATGGAACATTTTTTAAAATTTGGACACTTCACATATAGAACTGTTTTAGTTTCTTGCCTGCTGCTATGATAAAATATCCTGACATATTTTATCATAAGCACAACGTAAGAGTGACAGGGTGTATTTATAGAGCTCACAGTTCAGAGGTGCAGTCTACCATTGTAGGGGAGTCCCAGCAGCACTTGGAAGCAGTTGGTCACTTACATCCCAAGGTGAGTGTAGAGAATGCACGTGCTTTCCACAGCTCCACTTCTCCATCTATACATTGTAGGAATGCCCACAAAATGGCCCAGCCCACAAAGAAGATGGATCTTTCCACATCGAGTAATCAGTATACTCCCCAACAGATGTAACCAGAGACCAGTCTTCCCAGATGATTTTGTCAAGTTGAAAATCAACACTAACCTTTACAAGAAACAAATAAAACAAGTAAATTCACTTGCTAAAACCTTCAACACAATTTTCTTTTCATCATTTCAGTTGAAATCCCCGAACAAATATAGACCTAAATTAACTTCAACTTGTTAGGTGTTTCTTAATGAAGAAAAAAATATGATTATTCAGAAAACCTGTTTCAGCTAGCTGAGGTAAAAATGAATCTGCAAGGACACAACAGTTAGCTTCCTGCTCCCAATTCCCTGAAAGTTCTACAACCCTGAAAACAGCCTAGTTGTGTTTCTTAAAGTTGTACACAGCACCAAATATAAAAGAAAACATGTGCTCAGTGAAGTGGGAAGAAAGTGTCCTGTTTCATCCCCTGTTAGGAGACCAAGATGGAGGAAATATCCGTGACTTTCCTGTTTGTGAGGAGACTGGAGGAGTAATTGATTTCCAAGTCCCCAGACTACCTTGGGCACTCGTAGAATTCACTGTTCTTCGGGAGACACCAGTGGCTGTGAATGTGCATTTGCTGATTAGTCACCTTGACATGCAATGATGGAATGGATTGCTGTAGGAGTAGCAGAATGACCAGAGTCCTTTGCTTTTGCTCAACTAAAACACACTGACAAAAGCAACTTAAGAGGCAAAGGGACTCAGGGTTCGAGGATACAGTACATCAAGGCAGGGAAGACACAGCAGCATGGGATGGAGGCAGCTGATCCCACTGTCTCTACCATGAAACGTAGGAGAGCAGCGACTGCGTGCGTTCTGAGGATCAGTTCCCCCGCTCCTTTCTTCAGCTTGTGCAGTCCAGGATCTCCTACCCAAATGATAGTCCCACCCACAGCTAAGTTGGGTCTCCCTACATCAATTAACACACTCAAACAATCCTCCTTGAGCATGCTCAGAAGCTTTGGCTCTCAGGTGATTCTAGATTCTGTCAAGTTAAGCATGAGCGCTAACCATCACAACTGCATATTAAATCCTAAGAAGTGTCTCCCTTTGAGGGTGGTTAGTATCCATTAGCCTTCGTATCCATTGCTTTCACTGAGATGCCCTAAGCAGTCAACTCCCAGCACCCCCACCCCTGGCTCTGAATGCCATATTTTTCTAGCATTCCTGGCCGTCTCCAGCAAACTATAATTTATTGTGTGTCTCGGAGTGTTGTTGTCCCTATTCAGCTTAATGAGACTGGCACACAATTATTATTCTTTTCATTTGTAATTAGGAATACAAAAGTCTTCACAAACAGCTGAATGAGTGTAGTCTGAATCAGATTATTATTCCAAGACATCCTTTTATTATGGTTGTCAGTGTAAAGGGATTTAATTGGTACCAGTTCAGCATAGTTAGCTAATGTGCAAGTTAAATATTGTTTAACAGCCTTCAAGCATGATCGTCTGCAAAGCCTGGCTGAATCTTCTTTTTCCCATAATGAAGTTCTTGAACCTGTAAAAAAAAATAATCATAGCAGGCAAAAGATTCAGTTCTATGACAGAGCACATGCCAAATGTGCTCACAGCTCTAGGTTCGGATCAGCATCATTACAAGATTGAGATTAAGTTAAGAGGGACTGGGAGTGTAGTTCAGTTGGGAAGGGTGTTTGCCTTGTAGACAGAAAGCACTGTCTTCCATTTCTAGCACCAAATAAACTAAGTGTAATGTTCTACTCAGGGTTCTGATTTTGCTACACAGTGAGTTCAAGGTCAGTTTGGGTTACATAAGACCCCAGTCTCAAAATAAAACAACAATAACAACAAAAGCAAAAACAGAAAAAAGAAGCAGCAGTAACAATGCAAACATGCACCCACACACATATGTATATGCACACAAATAGTGTTACATGCTGCCTCTCTTATTGTATTTTTATTTTCTGTAATAGATGACTTTATTATTTGATGAGAACAGGGTTTGTTGTTGCTGCCCTCTTGAATTTTATGTTCCTATGCTATCCACAATACCATGGAGGTTTCCTGTTTTCAAACCCCTTGCCTTGGGTTGCAAGCTGAGTCCTGCCACTCTAGTCATCCCATTTCCATTGAAACAGAACGTATGGGGAACAGTAGAAGCTTCCCAGGTTCCCAGCAGGCTCTGTCTAATACAGTGTCACAGGCAAATGGATCATATAGCCAACCACACTGCAAAGGATGCTGGGAAACTGCACACATTCTAATCTCTGTTTTCTGAAGTAGCAGAGGGAAAAGGTTGACAGTAACTCTAAGCTAGCCATCAGTAGGAACATTTTAAAGGTTCTCCCCACTGAGACTAGATGAGAGTAAGTAATATTTATTCCTGTATCTTTATCCCGTCACAGGAACTGAGAATATCTATTTCCCATGCTGCTTATCCTAAGCATGGCATTATCATATATTTTGTAATATTTTATAGCCATGATAGAATATTTTCAGTAACAGTACCTGAACAGTACGTGTCTCCTCCAAACAAATATCAACCACACCCTTTCAACAGAGAAAAACAGCCGAGGAACCACGGCCTGAGAGTTTGTGTTTCTGTCTGTAACTTCAGGGTGACTGTGTTAGTTTAGTCAAAGTGCCATGAGTTGAATAGAAAACACCATATTGCTAACTGTACTATGTCTGGATTGAAATGCAAGATTTATAAATTATGGGGCTGAAGCAATAGCTCAGTGATTAAGAGAACTTGCTGTTCTCACAGAGGACCTGAGTCTAACTCCCCAGCACCCACATTAAACAACTCAGATCTACCTCTAATTCCCACTGCATGGGATCTGACTTCTCCTTGCTTCTTTGAGTACTGCTCCTCCACGAGCACACACTCTCATAGACATGCATATATGCATAAGTAGAAGTAAAATATCTATGCAGAATTTCGAGAATTAAATAAAATGAAAGCACTATAATTTTTTCCCTCTAAAATAATCCTAATAAATGTCAGACTTTGTGTTAATGAGCAACAAAAAATAGCTGGCCTAATTTAGTAGAAGCTCTAGCATAAATGGTTTTTTTTCCTACCTTTTTAATCATGACAGACTGATCCTACCCATTGGCCTAACTGTGTGTTAATGTTCAATACTCTCAAAGAATTGAAATACTATTGTCTTAGGTTGAAATTACCAACCAGTGTGGATAGATAGTTTAATTGATACGGTTCAATGGTTTACTCCCAGAACCCATGTTAAACCAAAACAAAACAAAAAACAAAAACCAACCAACCAAACAAACAAACAAAAAAAACCCTGGTGTGGTAGTGCATGCTTCTATCTCAACACAAGAAAAGTGGGGTAGGGGTATGTAGATCTCTGGGCTCACTGAACAGCCAGCCTAGCCTACTTGGTGCCTTCCAGTCCAATAAAGAGCACTGTCTTTAAAAACAAGGCATGTGTCATCTAGGAAATAAGAACAAAAGTTGAACTCTAACCTTCATACACATGTCCACACATGAGCACCCACACATGCACCCTGACATGAACACACACAGGAACACAAGCATACATAAAGAAATACCAGCCATTGATGAATGTCAGAATAATTCCCACAGTTGCAAGGTAGCTCAGTGAGCAGCACTTGCCACCAAAGATGTTGACTCAAATTCACTACATGGGCCCCACAAGAGAAGGAGAAAGCTATCCTCCTTTGACTTTCACACATGGGCTGTGGCATACTTATCCATATACACATTCCCACAACTAACTAAATAAATAAATAAGCAAATAAATAAATGTAATAAGTAAATGACTAGGTGTAATAAAAATGTTTGAAAATTCCCTAAAGACATGGGATCCAGAAATTCTTAAACAAATAAACAAAGAAACCCAAAGATATTTTGAAGATTTTTGAGGAAGATATAGAATCTAGTGGTACCCACAAAACGATAAGACATAGAAAGGACATTTGTCTAATAACCACACATGTGTGCACATAACAGCATCTACCTCACTGGATAAAGGTTGCACGAGCCTAATATAAACTCTCCTAGGTATGCTTCTAGTCTCTTCTACAGAGGCTTTCCAATACCAGCATGGCAAGACAGAAGCCATGGTCCCACTACAGCCACTCAGCTTTCTATGGACGGCTATTTCTATGGACGGATTGCCTTGGAGCTTGTACTTGTAATATTTCATTGTTTGCTGTTTGACAATATCATATGTCTACAGAAGACATTCTGGTTGTTCTCACCCTCTCTCCTCTCTCCTCTCTCTTATCCCCTAACATCCCCGTCAAGCCTTTCCTCCCACGTGTCTTTTTGTTTTATTTTCTGACCAACTGATTTAGATCAAGGCTTTCTGTATAACCGGAGGTCTGGCTGATAGAGTATCTATTGGGTAAACAACTGAAGACAATGACTGCCCTCTCTCTGGTATCCATCAATATCTAATAGTTCAGCAGGGAGAACTCCACAAGTTCCTCCCTGGTCCATGGATATCCTTGTGCATGCGCAGTACAGGCAGCCATGGCTGCTGTGAGATTGTGTTAGTAATGGCTAGGTCATGCCTGGAAGACAACATTTCACAGGCTGCCTCCCGATTTTCCGGCTCTTATGTTCTTTCCATTCCCACTTCCATCATTTTCCCTGAGCCTTAGAGGCATGGTATGAAGGTCCTGCTTGGAGAGTTCTCCTTTCTATCCCAAGAGCTGCTATTGCCCTCAGGGGAGTCCTGTAGCCGAATATGTTACCTGTGCTTCCCTCCTTCCTCAGCCTGGGCTAACCTATAGAGTAGGAGGTAATCAGAAGTGCCTTTGAGTGCCTTACCTCCATAAACCTGTGCATTTCCAGCTTTCCAGGGTGTCATCCTCTTATTCCTGTCTTCTCCTAGACTTTAGTGAATATGGAAAGAAAAGTTATGTGACTACAGACCAGACCAAGCAGGACTCTTTCATATCAGATATTTGCATTGCACTCCAGTAAATGTGTACCTCTAGTTAAGAGCAGTTCCTGAGGGCTCTAAGTCTGAGGCATTCAAAGTGCTTGTTTAGGCAAATGACGGGGTAAGGGAGAAGGAAAAATGATCAAGCGCACCTTACATAGGAAAAGGATATGCTTGCATAAACTTACTTCTGCCTTAAAACTTAGAAGTGAAATACTCAAGTTAATAAATAAAAAAAAAGAAATACTCAAGTTAATAATAAAAAAAAGAATTTAATAAAAAAAAAAACTTAGAAGTGAAACAAAACCATGTTGAGCCAAGTAAGAGTGACCTTGAAAGAGCTTAGACATTTTACCTGTGACGTAGACTGAACCGTACCCTTATCATCCACCCACAGAGCACCTACTTCTTCTGCAGCCCAGTGCACAGTTCAGGGAAGGCAGAAGGGATAGAGGAAGCATAGGACTGTTACAGTGAAGGTAACTCTAGACCATGTTCATGCAAGGGAGAGTCGGTGAAGCAGCATCTTCACACAGCAGAAGAGAAAGGGCTTGGCAAATGTTATTATAACTGTGGTTACTTCCCTAGTTGTAAGAAGAAAGTAAGGCCCATCCCATAGGCTCTTCCAATGACTTTGCCTGAATCAAGAACAAGAAACAGGGCAATGGCACTTGTCAAATAATATCAAACCATAAATAGAACCTACTTAACCATAGTTGTCCATAGTGGATCTTATCATCTGGATTTTGTGTTAACTCCATGACTGTATTTCTCTAAGCAGAAATACAGGAAGTAACTAAGAACTAACTTTCAGGGGTTTGAACAACAGTAGACGTTTCTTTGTGTTTATGTATGTGTATGAGATAATATTTGTGTGCTTGTGTGTGTGTGTGTGTGTGTGTCACGTGTGCATGGATGAACATGTGTGTAGAGTCCTCAGGCACTCCTGCATCTGCACATAACAACACCCCCACACACATCCATGTACACACCTGCCCTCTGTCCAACCATACCCACTAGATAAACTAAAAGGATTTCATGTTAAGAGCCACCAGGATTCCTACCAATGTATATATTAAGTCTACAGTGTTCTAGAAATGCTTTCGCTGAATCCAAGAGACAATTACTAGAACAAATCAGGTGAGAACCCTGGCAAAAGGCAGAGGTAAAATTTGAGTTACTAATGACACGTGACTGAGAAAACAGAGAGAAACAGGGATTCTCTTGGCTTGTGCGATAGATGTGCATCAGAAATAAAAATTGAGAATTTTCAGTAAATCCATTGTAACGCAGAGCTGATCTAGGAGCCTTTAAAAACATGCTACAGCACAACTTTTAAAAATCAATTCATTGCAGACACTTCGCCACATGACTCCATATAGATTTACCTTGGTGGGGTTCGGTTATCGTTGTTGTTGGTTTTTATGTCATACTTTTTGGAGACCAAATCTTATGTAACTCTGGCTGGCCTCAAAGTCTTGATCCTTCTTGCCTATCCGGTCTGTGTATGCTGTATACGGAGCTGGGGATAAAATCCAACCAGGGCTTCATGAGCTAGGCGAGCTCTCTGTCCACAGAGCTACGTCCTCAGCTGCCTTATTACTTCACATCGCAGCATAATACTTCGTACTATCGGAATGATCACACCCGTGCATGATTTATTTTCTGTTAGCAATTATCTGGACATTGTCAAACAAAATACAATGGCCCTTTTTTTCACATAGGTGATATTAAATGTTTTTAAATTCTTTAAAAATATTGTTTAACTCTTTAAAATTTTCATACATTTATACTATGTACCTCAATCACATCCACCAACCATTTCCTCCCTCCAATTCTCCCTAGTGCTCCCCACCCCAACTCCTTAGTGCTTCCCACCCCTTCTCCCTCCAACTTTGTGTCCTCGTTTTATTGTTATTAATAATCCAATAGGTACTTTTTAAATAATTCATAGACACGAACCCAGACCTTAGAGCTTCTAAACAAAAATCCTCCAGTTTTGAAAATGGATAATTCTCCCCCTCCCCAAATAACTTATCAATGTCAGTCTTAATTTCTTCCATCAGCCTGGAGGCAGAATGGGAGAATGGCGGTTTACCCATCACCTTATCTCTGCCACAGTGTCGGCTCCGCTCATTTTGCACAGGATCAGATAAAAGGATGCTTGCTTTATCTTTGTTCTGCCACCCTGGTGCAGCTAAAAGCTTTTCAAGAAGGGGGAGGGGCAGAATGAGCTGAGAGGTTAACAGGTTATGAAGCATTGTCCCAGCCCAGCCAGAAGCACTGAATCAATTTCCAATATGTTCCTCACAGGGCTGAAGTCCTGTGCTCGGGAGATGTTATTGTTTGATTATAAAAGCAGGTGGAATTTGAAGAGAGACTTTCATGCCACCTTGATAAACAGTCTCTGCCTGTAACTCGATTGTGTCAACTCCCAGACGGAGGCAAATTATGCTTTCGGGTGACTCTCTGCCCACCTGAAACTTAGCTTTGAGCTCCCTTCTCAAGAGCTCATCGGGAGGAAGCTCAGCCAGCCTGGGCAAGAACTTATTTGACGTCGGTCTCAGCCACCCCATTTCCAAATGAACAAGTTGTATTTTGACCCATGTCCTCTCTCTGGCTGTTAACCTACTCCGCAAAATGTCCCCTATGTTAAAAGCAGATGCAGATAATTCTGACTTAAATAAGCTATTAAGGACGTTCTCTTTGCTATGTGATGTTTGTTTTTATGTAAAACAAAAGCAAAACCCAGCCTCTTGGGGCTAGAGACATGGACGGTTCAGTGGTTAAGAGCATGTGCTGCTTCCTAAAGAATGCAAGTTCTGTCCCCTACACTGTCATCTTAAAGCCACTTCAGATTTGAGGGACCAACTCCCCCTTGTAGCCTCTGCCAGCACATGTATTTATGTGCACATGCTCGTGCACACACACACACACACACACACACACACACACACACAATTTTAAAATAACAATAAAAAGCTTACCAGGACCAGAAAGATAGCTCAGTAAATAGGAGACTTGTCATGTAAACACAAGGGGCTAAGTTCAGATCTACATATATCATGTAAAAAGTCATAACTCCAATGCTGGGTTTTTGTGAGTGTGCAGAGAAAGTTGGCTCCCAGGTGCTGACTGGCAAGCCAGTCTAGCCAAAACAGTGAACTTCAGATTCAGTGAGAGTCATTGTCTCAAAAATAAGGTAGAGAGTAATAAAGAGAGATACCTGAAGTCAACTTCTGACCCTCCGTACAACATCACACAGCTGAGCCCACCTGTACACAAACACAAAGAAGCACACACCGTATATACACAAAAAATTTAAAATTCTCAGTGCTTCTCAGATACAGTGCTATAATTTATTCATATTTTTGCCTTCTTAAATTAGCATATGTATTAGTCACTTAGCACTGTGTCAAAATACTTGAAAGGATAAAGCATAAGGGAGGAGGTCTTATTTTGGCTCACAGTTTAAGGGACTACAGTCCACTGTGCCTACTCAGAGCTGCAGCTGGTGGGCAGTGTCCTCAGCTGCTTGTAATATGATCCAACCAAGAAGCAGAAAAGGTCAAGGCAGAACTTGATTGGTCTATCACTCACAATGTCCAACCCCAAGCCATACTTGCTCCAGCATAGTTCCAGCCCCTCTCAACCTCTCAAAACTGTGCCACCAGCACATATTAACATATTAAACACATAACTCTATGGGAACATTTCATATTGAACCAACATAACATATATTCATTGAGCATATCAAAGGGTTTCAGTCATTACTTTTTCATACTTCAGTAATATTCTCTTCTCCCATTATTTTTGTACCTTCTTCCCTTCCCTCTGGTCTCTTTCCTCTTTCTAAATAATCTCCCTTAAGCTTTCATGTATATTTAAATCTAGATTCCATGTGTCTGAGTCTGGTTTATTTTATTTCACATAATAGGTTCTGTTATGTTTCCTAGCAAATGACATACTTTCATCCTTCTTTATTACTGAATCACTTACGTCTGTGTGTGTTTAGACACATATCACATATTTATCGGTTCATCTCAGACAGAAAGGCAAGTTTTATATTTATGTTAGTTACAATTTACATGTGGCTGATGCATAGCACCTGACTAATCTACTTAAAAAGAAGGAAAGGATTATTGGGTATTAGAGTTTGTGTGTGCGGTCCATTGTGGTGAGGAGTCATGGCAGCAGGAGTGTGGGGCAGCTGGTCACACGGCATCCATAGTCAGGAAGCAGAGAGATGGAGGATAGATGCTGACGCTTAGCTTGCTTTCTCCTTCTTATGCAGTCCTGGATCCCTGCCTTGAAAGAGCGATACACACATTCAGAGTGATCTTCCTATCCTAATTAACCAGATCTAGAAGCTCCCTCACAGACAGCCCCAGAGGTCTGTTTCCACGGTGATTCTCGGTCCCATAAACTTGAAAATCCAGGTTAACCATCACACATAACATATTGTGACCATTGTGAATCACGCCACAGTGATCATAGCCAGGCAGGCTTAGCTGCTACTTAGCTACATGTTAACCTAGCAAAAATAAGGAGATGCGTGCGAAAGAGGAAGCACTGAAATGTGGTGTTAATTGTGAGGTCAAAGAGTCTGAAGGTATGGATTTTATACATTCATCTCTCTTTCTCAGACCCACCAGCCATAAAGAGGAAGACTGTTGTAGAACAACTCTATTGCTTGTCTGGCTAAATATACTGAGTCTTCCCAAGGAACAGGGGTTACCATCAAAGCTTTAAAATATCTATAAGCGTCCAAGTTTAGTCCCTTCTTCCCATGAATCTGCAGGAAGATGGTACTTCAGTTACAAGATCCAAGGATTTTTTTAAGCTTACAAATGTTGTACCCCTGTTTCTGGGCAGCGTTTTCCAGGCAGCTTAGACATTGCCTGAACACTTTAGTTAGCTCTGCTCCCTTGTTAAGAGTTTGGCACTTGGAAAAGTGCATCAATTGGTTTGCAGTCTCACAGCTTTGATGCCACCATTAGGAGACCTAGGTTCCAGTCCCTCCTTGAAGCCTACCCTATGCCATCTACCCCATGCTGTGGCTTTAAATAAATCCACAGCTCTTCCAGAACCTCTATCCCCTTCATGTCCCAAATGGAGAATGTAGTAATTGTGTACGTACTGCTGACAACATCCCAGGTGCTAGCAGGGGCCCAACCGTGGGTCCTTGCTGTTGTAGTTACTGTCACTAAGGATTATTTAGTGCCTAGGTGTCTGTGGACCCCATATTTCTGCTTGATGAAGGCAGTCCATGAAGACATGTTATTGTCTTTCTCATATTTCACAGCAAGATGGCTACAGCATTTATGTAGAAGACTAAATGATCTCATGTATAGAAAGAGTTTGTCATGGACATTTCTGGCTGTAAGCCTTATGTGTCAGGAAGAAGGCCTGGGTACCACATTTACTGAATAGATGGATGAAATGGCTGAGTCACCTGAATTCCAACACACCACATCTTACTCAGAGCCATCCCCATCTTCCCCTTCACACTCTTCCCCAAGGCTGTCCCATGCCATGCTGCTTCACATCACTGTGGACTTGCAGTTGGCAAGAAGACAGTAATGGCGAGGCTATACCGTCTCCACAGGTAGGACTGAGTCACTTTCATTCTCTGGTGCTCAAACCAGCAAGGTTCAGCCATAAACCAATTTCAGTTCAGTCACTAAATATTTATTAGGCTTTGACTCATCCCAGGCAATTGTGCTGAGCCTTCTGGGGATATGAAAATGGAGTCTCGGTTTGATGAGCTTCTCTGATCTGATTCTGAACCAAGATCCTTATTTACATCTTTTCCCTCCTTAAATTTAGTGGGAGATTGAATCTCTTGCCTCGATATTGGACTGCAATGGAAGTTCAGTTTCCGTGGACAACTTGGAACTTAGAGGTTGTCCGAGGTTGTCCACTGCTCTCCCGGGGCATTGCAACACAGGCTTTATCCCTGAAAAGAGACTTGTCACTGTAAATGATCAAGAAATCACCTTGCTCTGTAGTTCCTCAATAATGTAAACTTATTCTCCCTGACATCCCGGAAAAGACAAATAATTTCTTTTAAACAGATGGCATGTGGAGCCGTTGTTTAAATGTCAGCTCTGCCACTGTTTACTGCCCTACTTAGTCAGGGAGATATTTGCATGTTGGATTCTCTTGAGCACCTAGTATGTGGTATGAGAGAGATGAAAAGCTTATCTGGGTGTTACTTTCTGATAAAACTCCTTTGGGCCTGGAGAGATGGCTCTGTCTAAAAACTGCTTGCCACACAAGACATGTGTGTCCCTGAACCCCATATAAAAAAGACAGACTTGGTAACAAATGCTTATAATCCCAATAAAGGAGAGGTGTAAACAGGGCATGTTAGCCTACTGGAGAAGGTTCCAGTCAAGGGAGACCCTGTCTCAAAGAAAACAAGACTGACAGTGTCCAAGTCATGACCCAAGGCTATACTCTGGTCTCCACATAAACTCAAAAATGCATATGCACCTGCACATACATTAACACAGAGAGAGAGAGAGAGAGAGAGAGAGAGAGAGAGAGACAGAGACAGAGACAGAGACAGAGACAGAGAGACAGAGAGAGACAGAGAGAGAGAGACAGAGAGAGACAGAGAGACAGAGAGAGAGGAGGCAGGTAGGCAGACAGACAGACAGATACCTGAGCTATTACAGTGTTCTTGACAGATGATATAACTATTTTCATTTTGGAGACAGCTAAACTATATGCACTATTTTTTCACCTTAATACAATAACTGAGTGAATTGTCCTTTAACATTTCCCTTTTTATTTTTTGAGTGCACCTGTGTAGTTGTCTGTCCTTATGAGTATAGGTGCCCTGGAAAGCCAGAGGAGGGGCTGCATCCTCTGGAGCAGAAGTTACCACCAGTGGTTGTGACCTGTCAGACGCAAGTGCTGGGAACCGAACTTGGGTCCTCTTCAAAGCCAGTATACACTCTTAACTACTGACCCATCTCTCCAGGCCAGGCTGGCTTTCTCTTGACGATTTCATATTTATGTTTAATTATATGTATACCAAGCCATCTCTGCAGCCTCAGCAGGCTAGCTCTGCTTAATTTTTCACAGTGTTTTCCAGGATTATAATGAGATTTGCAGCAGTCAGGTTTAGTTTCCCAGTAGACTCTGTGACAAGGATTCAAGGTCAAGTAAATCATCAAGAAGTGCAGGAGAGAGCAATAGCGGACATCCGACAGGGAACGGAAGCCAGCCAGTAAAGGGCATGCTGTCACACCAGCTATCCCCAGAATGAGCTATATAATTTGTACAACTTGGGACAAAACAAAAGGCCTGTTCTCTCATTCAAAAGTTATTAGAGGGCCAGTGAGATGGCTCAGCAGGCAGAGTGCTTGCTACAAAAGCCCGTCAACCTGAATTCAATCCCTGGATCCTGCTGTAGGAGAAAACTGACTCCAGAAAGTTGTCTTTGACCTCCACACATGTGCCATGGCATGTGCACACCTGTGTGCCCCAACATATACTGTAGATACACATATAAACTTGCATAATGATGAAGACAATTAAAATGTTAAGGTTACTAAGAACTCTAACAGCTAGAGAGGTGAGGTGGTTCAGTTGGTAAAACGCTTGTCTTGCAATCCCACGGACCCCAAAGAAAGACAGCATTGAAGACTCATGCACTTGTAACCCCCGAGCTGACAAGGCAAAGAGAAGAGGATCACTGGGATAACTGGCCAGTCAGAATTTAGTGGGCAGTCCTACCAAAGTCCTGCAGTGGCTGATCTCAGTGGTCAACTTGATGAGCTGTAGGACCATCTGAGATACAGATGTCTGAACTTGGCTGGAGAGGGGAGGTTGTCTTCATTTCATTAATTGAAGTGAAAGACCTACCCACTGTGGGCGGCACATTCTCCCTGGGTCAGTACTCTGGAGGGGGTGAACAGAGCAGTCATTGGTTTTCCACTTCCTGACTGTGGATGAGATGTGACCAACTGCTTCAAGCTCCTGCTGCTCTGACTTCACAGCCATGACGGCTCTTCCCCTGGATCCATGATCCACAGTAAAACTTGTTCCCTTAAGCTACTTTGGTGAGAATGTTTTTGTTACAGTAACAAGAAAAGAAACTAAGACAAGTCCCATCCAGGAAAATAGTCACCTCTGGTCTTTTGTTGCCTGCCTGATTCTTAGCCAGCTCTCAAGACACCTGTCATTTCTATGTGTTGAAAGGGAAACAGTGGGAAAATAAAGAGCCGAGGGAGCCAAGATCCTGTGTTCCCAAAATCACAGGTATATTTGTTTGCAATTTTTGTGACCCTAGAGGACTAGATTCTTTCCACGTGATCCTTATTGGTCTATTTGGGAAACAGATCTAAAATTAGTCTTAAGCTTTGTCCTCAAGATCTGAATCCTCTGTCTCAGAAACATCTAGTAAGCACTTCAAAAGGTATTCCATTCCTAAATCATTGCAGTTTCTCCTAAAGCTTGGGAAAGGGAGCTAGCGGGAGAGTTTAATTGGTGAAGTGTCTGTTGCACAGGTGTCAGGATCCCAGTTGGATTCCCAGCATCATCTAAATAGCCAGACTTGGGAGTGTACACTTATAATCCCAGTGATTCCAGGTCTCACTGTAAATGAGCCTGGCTCACTGGGAAGTTCTAGACCAGTAAGAGACCCAGTCTAATAAAGAGACAAGGTGAATTGTATCTGAAGAATGACACCAAAGGTTGACCCCTGACCCACATGTACATTGCATACACACACACACACACACACACACACACACACACACACACACACTTTGTTGGTTCTTTCTCTGAAGAATCTTGACTAACACAATTTCATATAATTAGCCATCACCAGGGTAATTAGAATATCCGCTAGAGGAAGTTGAAACACCATGAGCTGCCCAGGTTCGTTCATTCAGGCAGAGGAAGAGAAGCTAATAAACTGGACAGAGGAGGGGAGCGTCTCCAGATGCCAGGATTCATCTCACATCATTACCATGGATGGGAAGGGGAGCAGGTGGTCCTAGTGACACCCAGTTAGTGAAAGCTTCTTCATTTGCCTCCTAATTTCACATGAGGAACAAAAGTAGACACTTTTACGTAAGTAATCTCTGAACTTAAAATTGACCTTATCTTTTTCTTTTAAAAAATTATTCTTAGTGTGTAGGGAGGGGTGATAAATGCATGCCATGGCACACAGGTGTGGGTCAGAGGAGGACCTCAGGTGCTGATCCTCGCTTTCTACCTCTGAGACAGGATGCTCCAACCACTTGCCTCGTGAGCATTTGGGGACTTTCCTGTCTCTATCTTCCATAGAAACCTGAGGGTCACAGACACACACCAAGCATCTGGTTTTTACTTGGGTTCTAGGGATCCGAACTCAGGTCTCCACACTTGTGCAACACTGAGCCATCTCCCTGTCCCTAAACACTTGCCTTTATGTCTATAACACATGGATGCCCCATGTTGTTCCCTGCTTATCTCCATTTTCCTGCTCACTTCATCCCAAGGGGACCAGAGGTACCAAAGACCCTGAATATGGGGAGAATCTCAGTCCTGGAAAATCTTATAGCTACACACAGCATGATTATTCATTATAAAGGATTGATCCTTGTGAGAGAGAATTTGTATGTTAAAGCAAGATGATGGCTTTAGCTGGCAGTAGCTGCTCTTGCTGGTCTCAAAGGACACTTCATAGAATTGAAGGTAAAATTGGCATGCGTGTAGTTACAATGTTGTCCTGCTCTAGGAGAAGACTGGGCTGCAAGGGCTTTCAGGCTAACTGACCCTTTTCTGGGGACCAGGAAGATGGTGCAGTTATTAATGTGTTTGCCTTGTAGCATAAGGGTTGACATTTAATTCTCAGAATTCCCTTATGAAATAACTGAATATGCTAGCACATGTGTTACCCCAGTGATGGGGAGGTGAGACAGGAGCATCCTTGGGGTTCACTGGCAAACCAGCCTAGGCTAACCAGGGTGAGAGGCTCTAGGCCAGGGATAGACCTTGCATCATACAAACAAGATGGTCAGTGCCTAAGGAACGATGCCCACTCTTGACTTCTGTTCTCCATGTGCACACAGGCACATGTTTACACAGATGCACCCATTCTAGCCCTCACACAAACACCCCCTTTATCATCCAGTCAGTATATCCACAGTCTGTAATAAGTGGAGATTTGTGCTGAGTTTATCCCAGAAAGATAGGGGTGTGTGTGTGTGTGTGTGTGTGTGTGTGTGTGTGTGTGTGTTTGTGTGTGTCCATTGTTTTGAATTTCATAATGAAATTGCTAGAATAGATGGTACACTGTGGCTAGAATAAGAGACGCTCATGGTTTAGCAACCCCTGTGTGAGAAAGCAAGGTGTCTACTTTGCTAATGGCACGGGGATCCTTGAATCCTGATATACTGATCATCTAACCCCTGGCATGACCAGTGTATGAAGGGAGCTTTGCTGCAGAAGCAGGCAGGGCATGACTAAACAATAGACCATGCCTATTAGTGCGTTTCTGTTCATGAGGGCAATAAACTCTGATGTAGGATGGCCTTCTGCAGACATTTGCTAGAGAAGCTAAGGAATTCATCAAAAACAGATGGCGTGGGCTTTGAGCCTCACAGAGCTGTCTCTGTCTCCCGCACAGTCAATCAGATCTAGCCACACAAACCTTCAGAGCTTCAGCTTGCTCCCTTCCTCTGAGGTACTAAGGACCCACAGAAGAAACACGTGGCCTCCTCATCCCACCCCTCCTCCTCCCTTTCCCAGGCCTGCTTGGGACTAGTAAGGCTGGGCTCTGTAAGTGTGCTGTGACTCTCTAGCGTTCACAGGGACTTCTCAGCACTATTATCCTGCAGCTTTTGACTTCCTGTTTATTCCCAATCATCAACGATGCTGTTCTCCATTTCCTTCCCTGTTCCCGGGCACTGCTGCTTATGGAGAAGGTCAGATGTTGTTAGAACATTCCAGTTACAGCTTCAGAACACAGTTGAGCATTCCCTAGCTGCTGCTCCTCTCCCATCCCCTCCCTGCTCTTCCCCATCCTCCTCGTCTTCCCTTCTCCTTCCTCCTCTTCCCCCTTCCCTTCTGTCTCCCCATCCCTATTGGTCACCTTGGTCCTAGTGACTTTTTCTGTTGCTGTGATAAAAATTC
This sequence comes from Rattus norvegicus, assembly GCF_021556685.1. Taxonomy (NCBI): domain Eukaryota; kingdom Metazoa; phylum Chordata; class Mammalia; order Rodentia; family Muridae; genus Rattus; species Rattus norvegicus. Next base: position 40,011,842 of record NC_141546.1, on the reverse strand, counting down.
CTTGACGAAACAGAAGTCTCAAGGAGACATTTTGGTTTACAGTTCTGTTGGGATACAGTCATTCTGGATGGCTCCCCCTCCTGCTCCCTCCAGGCAGGGAAGGCATGGTGCCAGGAGCACGAAACTGGCTGGTCATGTTGCATCCACATTCAGGAAGTGGAGAGTGAACAGGAAGTGGGGCAGGCTATCAAACCTCAAAGCCTACCACCACTGTCTCACAGACATCTACCTCCTGAAGGTTCCCCCAACCTTCCCAAACAGTGCCTCCATTTGGCACGTCAGCATTCAAGCATGTCAGCAATCTCCGTTTCATAGTCAATGCACAACCTTCTTCTGTTTTTCCCCCTTTCTTAGCCCTCCTTCTTATTGTAGCATGCCTCTCCTCATGCCATAACGCTGCTCTCTGATATGAAGGAACTGGCCGTATCTTGTACACATCTTTCCTGTCCTGTCCCCATGAGGTAGCTCCTAAAGAAGCAGTTGCACATTGTGTATCATTCAACATGCAGTGACATCACGGCCGCCCTCTTGGAAGGCCATGTTATGAAAATAGCTGAGGATGATATCAACACGCATTCTTGATAACATCTTTCAATTTCTCACATATTATCCTTGGATCAAAATGGTGCAGTTTCTCATCACATTTTCTGCCAAATCTGGTTTATTTCTCCTAAACAAAGAAGAAAGCCAAAAAGAAAAAAAAAGAAAAGAAAGGAAGTTGAAACTTCAAGGGCAGAATCCAAGGTGCTGAACTAATCCCCGAGCCTTCGTGTCTTCCATAAGCCACTGCTGACATTTTAGGAACCAGAATAGCACGCTAGAAACACAACTGAGCCTGAATCTGCTGTGCCTTAGGACCGTGACACTTATTAACTCAGGGAATCTGTTCCTCCATCTCTATATCTTTAGTCATATACATCCCCAATTTAGACAGAAACGTTGGAATGAGTCAGGGAAGGGCCTCACAGTACCTACCCTGCCTCGCTGGTTCTTTGATATAATCTGTAAGGAGAAAAGCAGTGCTGCCCTCTAACACTCTGGTGTGTGACCTGTCCTAGGGAGCTATGATTAAAGGCTTTTTTTCCCCACAGATAGAGGCCTAAGGATCAGCCAAAGAAACAGGTCGCCATTGCTCTAGCTTAATGACCTGTGAGGTTATCTGGATCACTCAAAGGAATTATGTGGAAACGTGCGTGTCTGCTTGGGCGTATGTGTGTGTGTGTGTCCACAGAGGTCAGAACTGGTGGATCGCTTGGAGCTACAGTTGCAGGTTTTATGAGTTGCCTGTAGTGGGTGCTGGGAACTGAACCCAGGCCCTCCACAAACCAGCAAGGTCTGCTGAACCATCTCTTCATCCCCAAATTATTTTTAAGTTTATTAATTAGGGCAGATAAAGCTAGTAATCAAAATACATTATATATGAATTTGTTAAATAACAAAATTAATATGTGTAACATCACAAATTCTAAACTTGTTTACATTTTCTGTGTCTCCTGTGTTCTTAATGTTCCTACCTGGCTATAACACAATATTTGAATTGTTCATCACTTTTGTTATATCCTGTTGTGTTTTCATGCTCATTTGAGTCAAGCTGTTTTCTAATTTGACCTTTAAATTGCAGAGCATGTAGTCATATTCTGTTCAGTTTCAAAGAATTTGAATTTTTATCTATCTTCCGTTCCTTTATGGCTTACTTCTATAATCCTTATAAAATATATTTTGTATAATTTCAACAGATCTTTAGTTCGGTGAGGCATCTTTCATAATAGTGGACTTGGCCTACCTCGATGAATCTTTATGTGAAAAGATTCTGATCCGAGTAGGATGGGATTCAAATGCCTCTTCCTGTCCTGTTTGCCCATCTCTCATTTATGTCTCCATCTGTTCTATGCTTCAGAGTGGTCTTCTCCTCATTTCAGGGTTAGCTCATGTCAGTGACTCAACAGGTTTGCCTCTTACATTTCAGAGTTCTAGGCTGCCAGCACTCACTCCTAGGATAAGCAGGTCTACTCAATGAATAATAACACCCCTAACATGTGGTCTTCACCCCGGAAGCATTTCTGTCGGAAGTTGGCATGGTTTGATGTTAGTGCAACACCTCAAACTTCGTTTTGATTAATTCCTACATGCATTAATTTGCATGTATCTGTTATATGTCAATTAGACTTTTCTTAGTCTTTCTTGTTTAGTTTTTAGGTTTATTGATTTATTCATCCAATCAATCATTCATTTGGTGTTTTTAAAACCAGCTACTCAGTATAGACACATATGTAGGGTGTGTGTATGTGCTTACACATATGTGTGTCTGCTTGTGTGCCTCTCTCTCTCTCTCTTCCTCCCTCCTTCCCTCCTCTTCCTCCTTCTTTCTTCTTCTTCCTCCTTCTTTCTTCTTCTTCTTCTTCTTCTTCTTCTTCTTCTTCTTCTTCTTCTTCTTCTTCTTCTTCTTCTTCTTCTCCCTCCCTCCTCCCTCCCTCCCTCCCTCCCCCTCCCTCTCTCCCCTCCTCTCTCTGTCCAAAATTATTGATGTCAAGAATTCTCCTTGGTTATTCCTTCACCTTATTCATCAAGCTATGTCATTCAGTCACATCCAGAGCTCACCAATTTATGGCTAGCCACATATTCTGTGGATTTTATGTCTCCAATGCAGAAATTACAGGTAGGCTGCCACCCCTACCCTGTATTCTCATGATTTCTGGGATTCAAACTGGCCCTCCCATTTGTGGGACAAGTGTTTAACCACAGAAGTTAATGTTTTCAGTATCACCAGGCTGTTCCTCTTAGCAGCCTAAGGACAGTGGTCCACTATCTGTCTCCTGGCTTTCATGGTTTCTAACATGCAGTCTGCTGTCTCTCTTGGTTCCTCTGGAAAGTCTCCTGTCAGGTTCTCTCAAGATTTTACCACACATTTTCAAGCATTTAGGTAAGGTGCGTCTTGTGTGAATTTTCTTCATTTTTGGTCTGACTAGGATTAGTTGAGTTTCTTGGATGTTGGATTTTATGGTTATTCATTAAATTCGGTAACATTTATGGTTATTTTTCATTTCTTTCCTCTCTTTTCTTTGCTTCCGTAGTTTGAGGAGAGCCTATTTACCTACTTAGTATAGACTCCCAGGTCACTGACACTCCGCTGTTCTTTACAATTTTGTCCTTGCCTTTGTTTCCCGAGTTCTATTTTGAGCTATTTATTTTATCTTCAATCTCATTGCTGAGTCTGCTGTACCTGGCTTCTCTGTTACTAATCCCATGCAATGTAGCTCTCATTTGCATGTAGCTTCCTGTGGTGATGATTTCCGTGTGGCCGTCTTGACGATTTTGATCCATCCTGATTGTGTACAACTTTTATACCTCTTTGTATTTTTATAGTGTTACCAATAATGATTTCAAGTTCTTATTTATTAACTTCCTTATCTCTATCATTTCTTTTGGTTTCTTCTGGTTTAATTCTCCCCTGGGTAGGAAGCCCAATCATCTGCTCTTCTGTATGCCTGATGATTTTTAATCAATCACAAGAGACTGTGAATTACACCTGTTGTCTTTCTGTAGACCACTGGACACACTTTGTATATTAGCACAGAGGTTTTCTTTTTCAAGGCTTACATCCACGTTCTGCTATGACTGGTCTAGGGAGCTTCTATTCTGAGTACGATTTAATTTCACTCCTGAGGTTTGAACTCCCCTTGAATTCTATGTTCTTCATATTGAAGGGCTTCACCTCTCCTGATGGTTGAAATGTCTTATTATTTTCTGTCTTGCATGAGCTCCAGGAATTATGCAACCTAGTGCTTCATAGTAATTGTCTCTGAGAACTGAGCCTCACCTCATGCATGTGCTGCACTCGGACAAGACTGTAAGAAAAGCCCTGTTACCAGCCTTCCTCTCCAGTGTAGTGCAGTCCTAGCTGCCAGGTCTCTTCTCCCTTAATGTCTGCATTATCTCTCCAATCCAGCAAGACCTCCGGGCTCTATAGGAATTCTCTCTCAGAGTTCAGAAACCAAATCCAGGCACTTGTCTGAAGAAATTATAAGCTCAGTCTCATTTTGATTTAGAGATCAAGTTCTGTGCAGCCTGCTATGCAATTTATAAAGACAGCATAGCTTGCGTGTGTGTGGCTGTGAGGGTGTGTGTGTTTGTGTGTGTGTGTGTGTATGAGTGTGTACATGCACATGTGTGTAGGTATGTCAATTTGGCCTTTGTATACATGTATGTATGTATGTATGTATGTATGTATGTATGTATGTATGCATGTATATATGGGTATCTCTATTATGTGCATGTGTATGCTCATGGTATATATGTATATCATAGAAATGTATATGTATCTATGGGTTTGAGTATTAATATATGTATGCTTCTGTGTGTGTGTGTATGAGAGAGAGAGAGAGAGAGAGAGAGAGAGAGAGAGAGAGAGAGAGAGAACTCCTCAGTTAACATTTTATTAGTTGCTAAGTTGACAGGTCTGACTCTTTGCATGAATCTTGATTTGTATGCTTCTTGCAAAGTAAAACTCCTTAGAATCCTTTTCCACAGCATCCCGCCCCTAATTTATTTTCTTTCCTCACTTCTCTCATGTGCCTTATCAAAGCAGATGCTATCAGGCAGGTGAGATGGGGAGTAGAGGCAAATGTCTATAGGATGCATCATGCTTGATATGGAGTAGTAGAGATTTAGAGAGGCAGAATTACCCATAATAGCCATCAGTGTCCATCAGATTCAACCAGATAACTGTTCAGTTTTCACTTTGTTTTGTCAAGACAGCTAGAGTGGCTGAAGGGAGGGGAGGAAGGAGGGAGAAGGCAGGAGGGAGAGAGAACAGCAATTGAATGGCGACACGAATAACCTTTTAGGATAGCAGTGTTGTGCATTCTCCAAGGAGAAACCATAACTTACTCATCCGGGAATGTAATGAGTTTGTTCACTGTGTAGAATCAGTAAACATCATCCGTCTAGACCTTTAAAATGCCTTTACATAAGTACCAGTTTGAAAGTGGATTAAAGGATGCACAGATACAGCTCTGTTATAATCAGGCTGTGGGGGAAATAACCAAGAAGAGATAAAGATAACAGGAAAAAGAGGAGAGATAAATTGGTTTTTCTATGATTAGGAAAATGATGAACACGGGGCAGGGCTGGAACAAACCATTGTGGTACTTTAGAAAGTTATGCTGATACAATTAATTTTATTGAGCACTGGGGAGATGACTCAATAGATACAGCCCTTGCTTCACAAGCAGGAGGACCTGGGTTCAACTCCCTAGATCCCAGATAAAAGCCCAACAGGGTAACACATATCTAGACTACCAGCTGGTCTATAGAATTTGAAGGAAGAGACAGAATTCCCAAAAGCTCCTAAGTCAGTTAGTCTGCATATACAATACAAACAAGAGACCCCATTTCAACTAGGAGGAAGGTGAAGACTGATATCTGACCTCCACATATGCATTGAATTATAAAAGTGTGTGTATGTGTGTGTGTGTGTGTGTGTGTGTGTGTGCAATTTTTAACTTTATTTATTTAAGGTTGATATATCTTCAGATAGAAAAATGCCATGCTAAGAAGACCAAAATTTTACCTGAATTGAAAACAGGAAGGGGTACCCATTGCTTTGCAAAGAGCTGAGAAAGCTGAGTTGCATGAGGACTGTGTGCTGTAATTGACAATTAACTAAAGAATTGATCTAGGCATCTGGGATCCACATCCATCCCTAGGTCAGTGAAGGAGAACCACAAAAAAGCCTGTCCATTAGCCCATGCTTGACTATCCTGGTGAAGAAAAGCCTAAGCATTGTTTTCTAAAATAGGCACACTACCATAGCAAGATATGACGGGGTCAGGACTTGATCTCAGAATTTTGAGGGGATGATAGAGTAGAGATCAATCTTTAATTTTGTGAGATCAAGAAAGGTTCAAGGGCAGTAGGTGTGGGTCAGTTGGGAAAGTGTTAACTGAGCATGCATGGGAATCTGGGTTTGATAGTCGTCACCCACGTAGAAGCTAGTCACCTCAGTACATACCTGTAATCCCATTGTTTAAGGGACAAAGATAGGAAGACTGGTTAGCCAGTCTAAAGAAATTGGCAAACTTTAAGGTTCAGTAAGAGACCTTATCTCAAAAACTAAGGTGGAGAGAGAATGAGAAAGACACAGTGTTATTTTTGCCTCTTTGGCCACAGGTACATACATAGGGATGCACATACCCTGCTCACACAAATACACACACACACACACACACACACACACACACACACATACACATACACATACACACACTAAATGGCAAAATCAATAGAGATTCGAAGAATTATATAGAAAATCTGAGAATAGTAATCCATAGAACAATGTCAGAAGTCATCCATCAATAGCAGGAAGGAACATTCCTTAAGAGGGTTTCATTGTATATGTAAATGCAAGGAAGATTTCTGAGGGTAAGGTCTACAGGCATTTACAACACATTTCTATCCTTCTCTAGTTCATATCCCCCAGCAACAACCTATTAAAATCATTCGTGATATTCCTGTCCCCAAATATTAATTTTGAAGGGTACTAACCCAGCCTCAGGTGGTTCTTTTGTATATTCATTCAAAATAGCTTCCCCTTTATCTTTACAAAGCGCTTTCAGGATCTACTATTTGCCTTTAAAATTTTAATATGTTATTTGTGTGTGTGTGTGTGTGTGTGTGTGTGTGTGTGTGTGTGTGTGTGTGTGTTAGAACATTCATGACATAGTATTATTTTGAGGTAAGAGGACAACTTAGGGGAGTCAGTTCTCTCGTACTACCTTGTCAAGACAGGTCTTTCCTGTTATTTCTTTTTGCCTATGTACTCCAGGGTAGATCCACAGACTTCTAGGAATTTGCCTATCTCCATTTCCTATCTCACAGGAGGAGTCCTGGCCTTAGAGATTCGTGCTACTGTACAGGGCTTTCTGCATGTTGCATGGATCAAATTCAGATCATTAGGCTTGCACTATGAGCTCTTTCCTTGCTGAGACATCTTACTGGCCTTTCCTTTCAATATTTTATTTCCTCTTAATGTTCTACTCTTTTGCTTATACCCGCTCCCTATACAACAGTGAACCAAAATTCCCAACATCTGGTGTTTTTCATGCCAAGGAAAAGCTCAAAGGATTGGAAAACAAATTCACATTCTCCTCCTATACATTCTTCATGCCCCAGATGGCTTAAACTCGGCTTGAACTCAGAGACTGAAGAGGATTCTCGAGCATCCCAAGCCATCCCACTGAATTTAACCTTCTAGAAGGTCATCTTCATGCCACAGCCAAAAGTTACCAAACGATTGGTGATGAATCACCAGTTTAATCTGTTTTTTGTTTGTTTGTTTGTTTGTTTGTTTGTTTGTTTTTTTGTACTGCCTGAAAAAATGGTGGGGCAAACTTAAAACAAATAACCTATGTTTAATGGATAGGGTTTTGGCAACTGGCTTGGATTTTTTTTCTTAAGCTTATTTCAGCCAGACAGATGAAGAGAGGGATGTGCAAATAAAGAAATCTGTGCTCCCGTCTGTGGTTTAAGTTTCATTGCCAGTACCACACCATGTTGCTTAAAGATGTGTACAAACCTGGAGATGATCCTTACTAAGACGCATTTATATGACTACGTGGTTTATAGGCAAATAAGGAAATTGTGCCCAATAATAAATAAAATGGCTGTTGTGTTGTGATGGATTTTCACTGTGTGTCTGGCTGACGTGGGGTGTGTGTGTGTGTGTCTGTGTGTCTGTGTTTATGTGTGTGTCGTTAGCTATTTCTCAAGTGCTGTGTTGATTTGAACAAGGTCCCTGACTGTTCTGGAATTCACCAATTGACCTAGGCTAGCTGGTCAGCAAACTCCAGGGATGCCCCTGCCTCCGTCTCTATGCTACCACACTGGGCTTTCAGCTCAAGGTTTTATAGATAGAGCAGGAATTTTCAAAGTGAAAATAGAGAGAGATTTGGGTTTTGTGTTTTCTGTTTTCTTGGGATCTTTGGGTGTTAAAGGCAGAAAATGATTAGTAATGTGATTCATTTGAATCTGCAAGGGACGAGTTCATTGCAGTGAAGCAGTCATGGCCTGGGTCTGCCCAAGATATGATCCAAAACCCAACATGCTTGTCAGGTTTTGGAGATGCAGATATAATGCTCGCACAGTTCTAGGTATAGAGACTGAGGAGACAGTTCAATCTGGGAAGTGTTCATCTTGTAATCATGAGGACTAGAGTTCAATCTCTACAACTGATGTAAAACAAAACCAAAGAAAAAGCCAACTATGGTGGCACAAGTTCCTAATCCCAGCTCTGGTGGGACAGAGATACATGGATGACTAGGACTCTCTGGCTAAAAAGCCCACCTACAAGCCAAAGCACTTAACCATGAACAGCGGGTGAATGGCACTGAAGGAATAATAGACAAGGTTGGTTTCTGAACAACAGCCTGCACACACAAACACATAAACATTGAATAGTTATCAGAGCATGTGCACATATAGTATGCATACATACATAGACATATAAAAATCTTTTGAATTTAGAATGTTTCTAATTTTGGATCTTTAGAGAGTCATCTGAAAGGCTATGTGAATACTGAAAACCCTCTGAAGCAGTTTTGGTAAGGGATATCCAACCTGTGTAATATCTCAGAACATGTCTCAGGACGCAGTGACAGGTCATTGACTACAAATCATGTGAGCTAATTTTCAACTGTTCCCTGTAATGTCCCAAGTCTAACTAAAGGCAAAGTCATATACACAATTTCTCTTTCTTTCTTTCTCTCTCTCTCTCTCTTTTTTTTTTAATGACTGAGGATTCTGGCTCCAAAGTAGATCTCTTAAGAAAATGGCTCCCTCACTTTTACATACAATACAGCTTGTATCCAACCATAGCTATTCTGCTCCATATTCATTAATTGCTAATTAATAATTCTAATGTACTCATTCACAAGGATTTAGTTACCAAAAGGTAATTGCCTAAGATTGGTTCAGTGGTTAAGAATACTGGGTGCTCTTCCCTCCTCCATTGTTGGTGGGATTGCAGACTGGGACAACCACCCTGGAAATCAGACTGGTGGTTCCTCAGAAAATTGGACATTGCACTACCTGAGGACCCAGCCATACCTTTACTGGACATATACCCAAAAGATGCTCCAACATACAGCAAAGACACACGCTCCACTATGTTCATAGCAGCCTTATTTATAATAGCCAGAAGCTGGAAAGAACCCAGATGCTCTTCAACAGAGGAATAGATACAGAAAATGTGGTACATCTACACAGTAAAATACTACTCAGCTATCAAAAACAATGACTTTATGAAATTCGTAGGCAAATGGTCGGAACTGGAAAATATCATCCTGAGTAGGTAACCCAATCACAGAAAAACACACATGGTATGCACTCACTGATAAGTGGATATTAGCCCAAAAGCTTGAATTACCAAAGATATAATATGCAGACCACATGAAGCTGAAGAAGAATGACCAAAATGTGGATGCTTCACTCCTTCTTAAACAGAGGAACAAAAATATTCATAGGAGGGCATATGGAGACAAAGCAGAGACTGAAGGAGCGGCCATTAAGTTCCCGCCCTACATGAGTATACAGCCCAGATAGATAGATAGATAGATAGATAGATAGATAGATAGATAGATAGATAGATAGATAGACAGACAGACAGACAGACAGAGATAGAGATATCCACCAAAGACAATATTGATTAAGCTAAGAAGTGCATGCCGACAGGAGCCTGATATAGCTGTCACCTGAGAGGCACAGCCAGAGCATGACAAATACAGAAGCAAATGCTAGCAGCAAATCACTGAACTGAGAAGCCCTTGGTCCTGGGAAGGCTGGATCCCCCAGTGTAGGGCAATGTTGGGGGAGAAGGGGAATGGGCGTTGGGGAGGGGGAACAGCCTTATAAAAAAGGGGTGGGAGATGGGTTAGGGGGCTTATGACCAAGAAACCGGGAAAGAGAATAACATTTGAAATGTAAATAAAAATATTCAATGGAAAAAAAAAAGAGTACTGGGTGCTCTTCCAAAGGACCTAGGTTCAATTCCCAACACATACATACCAGTTCACAACTGTCTGGAACTCCAGTTCTGGGGGATCCTGTACCATATAACAGACATGCATGCAGGCAAAACACCACTGCACATAAAAATATGAATCAATAAATCCATTTTACAAAGAACATATTATAAAAATAAAATGATTGCTTATTTAGTAAAATGTACCTTGCTGCCACAAACAGTGTTGCATTGGCTTCAACATCTTGGTTTGCTTTGGATGTCTAAGTATACAGTTGTTAAGTACCTACAGGAACCTTCCCACAGCTGCTAATGGAGACTTACTAAGCACTGCATTGTCAGCAATTTCCTGGACTGAGTAAAGAAATGAACTCAGATTATGAAAGTCAAACATCCCTTGATTCCCTTCCCCCACCCCAAATCAGCAAGAAACCAAGCAGCTCTGTAAATCTAATCTTTCCAGTCCCAATGCGTGTGGTCTCCAATTTCATTCTTCTGTGTCTTCAGATTCACCTTGTTTATTTGCTTTTTTGTTGACTCTGTGTGTGTGTGTGTGTGTGTGTGTGTGTGTGTGTGTGTGTGTGTGTGTACTGGGAGGTACATGTCAATGTGGATTGTGAATATGTACATGTCTTCCTCCACTGCCTTCTGCCTTGTTTTTATTTTATTTTATTTTATATAAGGTCTCTAAGTGAGCCTGAAGCTCACTGGTTAGTCTAACTGTACAGGGAGCTCCAGGGGCTCTTGTCTCCACCCTCCCAGCTCTGTGCCTCCACGCCTAGATTTTTACCAAATTCAGATCTCCATTCTTACCTGGCAGGCATTCCTAAAAGAGGTGTTTCCCAGCACTAACTGGGGATTTTGTATCTAATGCCTGAAGTTAAAAGTTTAAAAGCCCCATAGGAGACATTTCTTAAAAATTTCCCTCCCTGCCACCATCTCAAACCGGACCTCTGTTCCTTGTTTGTCCCTGAGCTGCTCTTGACCTCTCCAATAATGTCACTTCCTTACTCCTGAAGTCTGTGCCAGAGGAGACTCCTTAGCTGAATCATTTTAGAGAGGTCCTTTTGGAAATGCCTTATCCTGTTCTGAGAACAGAAAGCACATCTGTCCCTTTGCAAACCAGGCACCTCCAGTGCGTTCACTGTGTCAGGAAAGGAAGGTTCGGAGGCCATTACTTTGTAAGATTTTTTCAGGTCCTGCTGCTGACCAGCCGCAGTGCATCCCTGATGCTCTGGGCTGAGGAGTGCTCAAGTGGCCTGTGTCCTGAGAGCTGGGATTGTTTTCAATGAGTCATCTGGTTTTCGTTCTAAGCTCAGCTTTGAAATGACTAGTCTTCTGTGCCCCACGTCATCCCGTGAAACTTCCGGGAGGTGTCAGCAGTGGCAGGTATAAGAGTTTGCATTGAGAGGCGAATAGAAGACAAATGGAGTAATGGGAGTAGGTGAGCCGGTGAGCCAAGGCCAGCGATGTAATTGGTGACCTAGGAAGACTGAAGCCTGCTGGAACACTGAGTGACCCAACCTTTGAACTCATTAGCAAGGCACCTTTGGCAGCCACATTCACAGATACAGATATGAACTTGACATCTGTCTAGGGCAAGACCAAGTTAACTCATTGAAAATTCCAAGCAGGCTTGGTCCTGTGAACTTTGCTCTTCCTGCAGCCATCTAATTATTTTATGAGTTCTTACAGTTCTCTGAGAGGGGAAAAAATAACTTGCCTCAGAAGTACAGTAGCCAACGCTGTTTCAAGTTACGATCTCTTTGTGCACTACAGGAAGCTAATAGCACTTTAAGGCAACTACAGAAGATGCATCAGCACTTTCAATACATCCTGGCTTCCCGAGGTAGATGGATTCTGAAGGAATCTGCTTGAGGGTGAAATCGGGCATCTGCCTGAGCCCCTACCCGCCCGCAGCCCATTCCATCTGCTCTTACACAGGACACCTTCATGTCCCCCACACTGGCCATCCGGGATCTTTAGAAATTAGAAAGAAAACGTTGTTATTAGCAAGTGGGTTCTGAGTGTGTCTATGCAAATAGCCCTCTGAGAACGTAGGAATTCTACGAGCCAGGTTTACAGCTTCTGGTCTGACAGTACTGTGTGCTCATGGGGAAAGAAAGGAGGGGACGGATGCCAGAAACTTCCAGGCCAATGGCACAAAACAGACAGTTCCTTCACTCTTTTGTTTTGGACCCTTAGAGACCTAGCAGAAACATCCAGACTCAGGGGGTGGAGATCTCTGAAAGAAAAGCTGATAGTCTTTCTCCCTTTCCTGTGTCTGTATGTGTTCATGTATGTATGAATTATGAGTGCACATATGTACATAAACATGTGGAGGTCCAAAGGTTGATTTCAGATATATTCCTCAGTTGCTCTATTCTTTATCGTATGTATGTATGTATGCATGCATGCATGTGTGTGTGTATATATATATGTATGTATGTATGTATGTATATTTTTTTCTGCATGTATATCTATGAACCACATAGGGGCCTTGTTCTAGTAAGGGTCAGAAGACAGTGCCACAGCTCCTGGAACTGGATCTACACACAGTTGTAAACTTCCATGTAGGTGATGGGACTTGAACTTGGAACTTCTGGAAAAGCATCAAGTACTCTCAACCACTGAACCATCACTCTAGCTCCTATGATCATTTCAATAACAAGGTCTCTCACTAAACTGGGAGCACACAATTTAGCTCTGTTGGCTAAGCAGCCAGCTGACACTCAACATTTTTATATGGGAAGAAGGAAGGGAGAGGAGGGAGAAGGGAAGGAAGGAAGGAAGAGAGGGAGGGAGGGAAGGGGGGGAGGGAGGGAGGGAGGAAAAATCTCTTAAGAATATATCTTCTCATATAAACAGCTCATCGTCTGTTCTAACAATCACTCTGTGAGCATGGAGTCTCCTTTGTGAATATCTTAGTTACTGTTCTAATTAGCACAACTTACAGAAGGAAACATTTAGTTGGGATTGCTGACCACATCAGAGACTGGGTCCATGACCATCATGGTGAAAAGCATGGTGGCATGCAGGCTGGCACGGTGCTGGAGGAGTAGCTGAGACTTTGCACAGGCAGCAGGTGGTGGTGGTGGGGAGACAGAGAGAGAGCCTGAAGTGCTGATGTGGGCTTTTGAAACCTCAGATCCCACCCCCCAGTTACACACCTCTTAATCCTTTCCAATAGTCCAATAACTAGGAACCAAACATTTAAATAATTGAACCTATGGGTACCATTCTCATTCAGTGAGTTATCTGGAAGAGTGGTTAACAGTAAAGCTGACCATGTGGAGGCCCTGAAATGAAAAAGGCTGAGATTCTGCCTTTCTGAGCCTAGAAGACAAAAGCACCTCCAAGAGCACAGCCATGGGAGTCAGGGACCCTACAGCCCATAGCTGAATCCAGATCCTATAGTATACTAAGGGAAGGACACCGTATTGAAGATGGGAACTGAGCTTCACTCCATCCAGTAAATACTGTGAAGATTGAAGTCCCCTTTTACAGAAGGACACTGTTTCTATATTAGATACTTCTCTGTTGCTTTGATAAACTATTACGACCAAAGCAATTTACAGAAGAAGGAGTTTTATTTGAGCTTACAGTTATAGGGAGGTGAGGATCCATCATGGCGAGCAAGCATAGCAGCAAGTGACAGGCACAGCAACAGGAGCTGACAGATGAGAGCTCACTTCTCACCCGTAAGAGTGTAAAGTACGGAGTGCGACCTGGAAGTGTGGCAAGACTACTTACACACAAATACCAGCCCCAGTGCTATACTTTGTCTAACAAGGCTCCACCTCCCAAAGGTTCTATGACCTCCCCAAAATGGCACCACCAACTGAGACCAAGTGTTGGAATGCTTGAGCCAGAGGAGGATATCTCTCATTTAAACAACCACAGCCTCCTAACTTCCAAAATCATCTTCCTTTCGTTTTACCTCTGTATTGAAAAGTCCTCTGTATGCTACTACTTACAGTGAAGAAGTTTGAGGGGGGGATGTGATGGGCATACTGGAGTTGGGTACTAACTGATGGCTAAGCAAGATTGTGTTCAACACTTACAGATGCCTCTCAGGTCTGTCCTAACACATAATCAGCACACTGAGCAGTTGACCCGTGGTACCATTTATTTTCCCATTCTTTTCTATCATGCAGTATGACAGTGCCAGTCTAAATTGCAGAGATTGGTTAAAAACCAAACTTTAATACATATGGAAGGCTATAGCTTGAACTCCGTCTTGTGCAGAGACCCCACTCTATTGGCCGCCATACTACAAGGCACTCTTCATACAGCACTGGAGACATGACAGCTGGTAACCACAAAGATTCTATCATAGCTATTCCATCCCACACTGTGTTCAAAACAGTGCTAAGATGCACCTCCTACCCAGTCCTAGACTTAAAAGAGGCTTATAAGATGACAAGGACATTTCATTCTGAGATTTTTATCGTAAGATCAGAAACTCTATATGACAATCATATTTTGGAGACTATCTCATTAGCTTTCGTAAACCACTTTTGCATCTTAGAAATTAAATAAGAAGTAAATTTTGTCAGAAATTTTCTATGTAAACTTCTTATGAAGATTAAGATAAAATTTACTGAATGCATCATATCATATACATAGTAAATATATATATATGGTAAATATATATGGTTTTATGGTAAATACATATGGTTTTATATGCATCTATCTGGTTTTATATTTATATGAGCATAATTGAGGAAGACACCAGACATTGACTTCTAGACTTGACACATACAAATACACAAACACACACATACACATGGACACACAAACACAATAGGTTGCGATGAGTTTTGTCACTACATAAAGTAGTAGAGGCAGAGCAGCCCTACCCCTTCTCCATAAGGTGTCTGGGAAACACATATCACATGCCTATTGCTTCTCTGACCCCTAAGTACATTTCAAATAAACTGACTTCACTGTCCAATCTAGAGGCTGAGGACTGGGTCAGCTGCCTAGTGGTGATAATTCACGCAGGAGACACGCCATCCCCTTTGTCAGAACAGCACTCCAGTCTGTTACATGTGCTCATTACTCACTTTATTTCAGTTAATAAACTTCACCTAATTGAAGCTGTATGAGCCTCAGACTGAAATAAAGATAATCAAAAATAATCACCGGTCTCTTAACGGCGGCTCCTTTTTCTCTCATCACTCTGGAGACCTATCTGGTGTGTATGGCCATGCAACTGTGTCCACCTACCATGGACCATTATGAGGAGGAGACAGTTTCATATTCAATTAAAGCTCATCTTCATACAGTTCGCAGGATATTTAATACACTGTCTTCAAATGTATCGTTTTTCTTTTGTCGTTTTATTATTATTATTATTATTATTATTATTATTATTATTATTATTATTATTATTATTATTATTGTGTGTGTGTGTGTGTGTGTGTGTGTGTGTGTCTCCACAGTGTCAGGGGTGGGAGCACGTAGGTCATAGTAGGCATGTAGAGGATA
Organism: Rattus norvegicus; assembly: GCF_021556685.1. Classification (NCBI taxonomy): domain Eukaryota; kingdom Metazoa; phylum Chordata; class Mammalia; order Rodentia; family Muridae; genus Rattus; species Rattus norvegicus. The sequence goes on along the minus strand of NC_141546.1, from coordinate 39,996,334 downwards.
GAGGACAACTCTGTGGAGTTTTTTTCTCTCCTTCCACCTTCCCATGGGCACATGCAGGTCACCAAGCTTCCAAATCAAGTAAAGGCCTTTTCTACAGAGTCAACTCACCTGCCCTGGCCTTTAGATAAATTCTAAATAGTTCCCTCAGGATGCTTCCTTTCCTCCAGCTCACATCCAAATAACAACCTTCTTCTTACCTTCTTCTCTGTCAGCAAGCCTCAGGGACATCCTTTCTCTAAGTCTCTAATCTCCCTCTGTGTTTCTGTGTCAGAATCGAACTGCCAGATGAGAACATTGGACAGCGGGATTGGAACCTTCCCCCTCCCAGACTCAGGAAATCGCTCAATGGGACGATATATATGCCAGCAGGACTCCCCAGAGGACACTGATCCCCTCCTGCCTCTCCAGCCAGCCCCTTCCATGCCATCCTCTGCCAGAGCCCAAACCCTTGACCGTGAAGTGCCTTCCTCCACAGACAGCCAGAGCTCCTCAGAGTCCACGATCATCCATTCCGTATCTGACCCCAGCATGATGGCCAGAGGGATAAGAGCCTCACAGAGTCACCTTCCCAAGCCCACCACCTCAGGTAAAGTGTCATCTACTTTTCTATGAGATTGTGTGTCCTCCCCTCCCCCATAAGAACATGTTTGCAGATGTACCTGTGAAACTACCCAGCAGAAGACAAGTCACTCAGTGACCTGTGCCCCACTGAAATGCAGACTCACGAAAATCTCTGCACGCCCTCAACCAAACAATGAAGCAACACCTGAAAGACCTTATCAGGGGCTGGGGAGATGGCTCAGTGGGTCTAAGTGCTTGAGTTGGCCAACACTAGAAATCTAGTTCAATTCCTAGAACCCATGTTTAAAAAAAAAATTATGTCTGTAATCTTAGTGCAAGAATGTTAGAACAAGGCCAAGCCCTAAGGTTTGCTGACCAGCCAGTCTGGACTAATCAGCTAAATCCAAGATAGTGAGAGATCCTCTGCAAAGAGCCTGAGGAGCAATAGCCAGTTTCTGTCTGATCTCCATACAACAGAGTGCACACACTTATTATGTGCACACACACATATGCGTGCATGGACAACTCCCCAACATCAACATGCACATACTCAAAAACATACGCACATGTACTAATTGACAAAAATAACATCAACTTTTAGTGTTAAGGAGGAAACATTCATAGGAGGAAAGATCAGACCAACAGATGGCCATGTAAGTTGATGAAGTAAAGCATGCAGTATACATTCATGGGATTTTATCCTAACAAAATAACTCCACATAGAATATGTTGGCTATATAAGAGCTGGAGAGATGACTCAGCAGTTAAGAGTGTATACAGTTCTCGAAGAGGACTTGAGTTCAGTTCCCAGAATCTTCATTGGGCAGCTCACAACTGTCCATAACAACAGCTCGAGGGGATCCAATGCCCTCTTTTGGCCCCTGTAGGTACTGCACTCATGTGTGTATAGCCTGAACAGAGACACATCTATGTGCACAGTTAAAACAAAAAAGAAATCTTTTCTTTTAAAACGATATATCGAGTATAGTAGAACAACAATTTAGCCCCAGTGCATTGATGTTCCTGAAACATGTGCCCTCTACCCAGAAACTGTAAGTCTTCTGTCATATTTCTACCTCGTTCCTGTACATTTGCATGCTGCTGAGCCGTAAAGACTCAGCTTGATTGATCAGCAGCAGAGTGTGTGTTGACTGCAGAGAAGAGTAGCTCGCCTTTCCATGGAGACCCGCCTGCAGTCAGTGGAAAGAAACTTTTATGACTAAAGACAAGGCCAAGCTGAGGGTCAAAGGTTTTTTTTTTTTTTTTCATTGTTCACTCGATTAAAAATATTTATTGCACACCGGGATGATGTTCAGTACTCCTAACGCTGGCTCCTGTGGCTCTGACGAGATGTGTATAAGCACAAGAATCGGGCCCGTAAGCCTAAATGCTTATGTTTATGGCTAGGAGATCAGATAGGAGCTGCATATGGAGGTTATGCTATGGGTTTCTGAGAAATTAGAAGAGAAGGCTGTTAATTTAACAGGTCTGAATGAACGTATCAGACTCTTCCTGTGACTAAACTCTTCATACATTAATAGCAATGGCCAAGGGGCCTCATCAGGACTCACGCTCCTTCCAAGCCAAGGTTACATTTTTAAAGGCCGTAATGCATATTATTTTTGAAATAAGTGCAGTGTTAATTAATGGCACAGCCTCCAGAGCTTCAGGGGCGAAATCTTAGTTATAGATTATGTGCTCTATGCCTGAATAGTCGCATGTGTGACCTCAATTCGGCAGCGGGCTGCCGAGTAGACTCCATGATTAAACACTGTCATTATAACAAATTGAATAGAAACCACAAGCTTTGAATTGCTTCATAAGAAGGAGACAGGAAGGAGATTGTTCTGATCTTGCCACTTACATTCGCTGCATCCAAATCCCAAGGGTTGTGTCTTAATTAAATTGTCACAAAGAGTTGTAAAAGGTGGTATATGGGAGAGAGTGAGGTGAGCAGACAGGAGGCCATCTTGGGGTCACCCATCCTGACATCCACCGAAGCAGGGCTACTCTCTGATGTTTTTCTTAGTGACCATTTGTTAGGTAAGAAATTGTGCAGTACAGAAGTTTGGGGAACAAAAGGAAAATGGGATTCCCTTTCCTTTCTTCCCAGTGGCCACTTCCTGCATGATTTACACAGTTGAACATAGCCTTTTTCTTATCCCCATTTCAAAGCTGGACACATCTGAACACATCTCACAGTGTTGATCGATGCCTCGCTAACTACCTTTTTATCACCTGAAGAAATTGCTATCGAGGGCCATGTGGCATGTTCTTTTGATAATTAAAGTTTTAATACAAGTACATATTGTATGTCCTGGCAACTCTTACTCATAATCCCTCCCCTCCCTTTCCCTTCTCTCTCCCATGAATACCTGTGATCATCGACATACTTTCCCTTCTATTTTTACTTCATCTGTGGATCTATGCCTTTGTGTAGCTATAGAAAATCTAAGAATCTTTCTGAGATTGGCACTGTTGGCTTTATATTTATTTTTGGTTACATTATTTTCCAGAAAATGACTCACTTCCATTCTTCCATGTATGTTTCATTGGATGTTCCATATCTATCTATCTATCTATCTATCTATCTATCTATCTATCTATCTATCTATGTATATATATATATATTTGTGTATATATTTCCATCTATATCTATAGATATATATGCTATAAAAGGGCATTCAATTATAGAACACCTTCCTTCATCATTCTGAATGGGGAGTTACCATTAGGATCCTTCAGCTTCACCTACAAACACATGGAAAAATATGCTCAATTTCACAAGCCATCGGAGAATTGCAAGTCAAAAGCACATAAATTCTATCCCACCCCAGTTAAAATAACAGTTGTTAAGAAACAAGTAACAGCAAATGCTGATGAGAATGTGGGCCAAAGGGAACCTTTGTCCACTGCTAGTGGGAATGTACAAAGTGCAGCTGCTATTCAAGTCAGTATGGAGATTCCTCAAAAGAACTAATAACTCTTCCCTATGACCCAGTTATACCACTCCTGTGTATTTCTCCAAAGGACTCCAAGAAACCCTTGCCAAATCCATTCTCCCTGCAGCACTAGATACAAGGGCTAAGTTATGGAACCAGCCTAGATGTCCATCAACAAAAGAATAGGTAAACAAAATGTGGTGTGTATACGCCATGGGATTGTTGTCACATACAACTAATAACAGAGTCATATCATTTCCAGGAAAATGCATGCAACTGAAGGTATGCATACCAAAGGAATGCAGCCTTTCTCAGAAAGTATAATATCGTATGTTTCTTGTGGTTTGTGGTTCATAGATTTTTTTATGTAGATACATACTGTCGTGTGTGTGTGTGTGTGTGTGTGTGTGTGTGTGTGTGTGTGTGTGTTAAAATTAGAAGTGAAACTGTAGGGGCTCAAAGGGGAGAAGGAGGGGAGGCTGGAAAAGGTCGATAGGGAAGGCAAGGAAGACTATGCTTAGCACACAATAAATACACACACAAAGCAAAGGAAAACAAGGGCACACAGCTCAATCATGTTTGGGAAAGGCTGAAAAATCAAATTCTTTCCAAGGAAGATCATTAACTCAATGAGGTATTAATCCTCTGAATTAGTTCTTTTCTCATCGATGTGATAAAATACCTAGACAAAACAACTTGTGAAAGGATTTATTTTGGATCACAGTTCCAAGGAGATGCAGCCCATCATAGCGGGGAAGACATAACAGTTGAGAGAAAGGCATGGCAGCAGAAGAATGAGGCTAGCTGGTCACATTACCAGAGAACAGAAGTGGGGTCAGGCTATGAAGCATCAACGTCTCTGCCTTGTTACCTACTCCTTCTAGTGGGGAACAACCCTTTAAAGGTTCTATCACCATCCCAAACAACATTCTCAGCTGGGACCAAGTGTTCCAATGTACCAGCCTCTGGGGAAAGGGGGCATTCTCTTCAAACCACAACAGCCTCCAAAACATATTCCTCATTAATAAAAAGCATTTGAAAGAGGGTCTTAAGTTCCCTACTGGTTTGCTTGCTGAACCCTCTTTTAATCTAGAAAGCCTCAACCTGTTTTGAAAGATGTTAGGGCCCAAGGCAATATGCTTTAGGTCTTTTCTGTAGATATGAATACACAGTTATGGAAATATTTGGACAACCCAGGCTCATAGATGATACAGGAGACCCAACTTTCCCTGTTTTCAGACCTTCATATTATTTTTAAATGTCTCTCTTTCTTCTCCCTAAATTTGTTAAAGGTTGTTTTTGTTTGTTTGGTTGGTTTGGTTTGGTTTAATGTGCCTCCCTTCCTTTAGGAAAAACTAGTTTTGAAAAGCAGAATGGAGCAGAGTCAAAGGCTACCACTGGCCCATCATTTGAATATGCTGAGGATGCAGTGCCAAGTGAGCCCCTTTCAGGATGGAGGGGCGAAGATGCTACTACTGAGAACCAGGTGAGGGGGTGCCATCTACCTGTCTGTCCTGATTGCAAAATCTGAGCTCCTTGAATCCTATAGAGAAAGATTTAATTTTAAATCAAATCTTGCATTGGTTTGCCAAGTCTGCATCAGTTACTTTTCTCATCCTTGTGATAAAATAGCTGACAGAAACAATGTAGGGGAGAATAGGTTCATTTTGGCTGAGAGTTTCAAGGGATTTCAGTCCACAGAAGTAGTAGGAGGGCAGGGCAGAATAGTTCCTTCCCAAGGCAGCAGAACCTATAGTACAACTTCTTTACCTGGTGGCAGCTGAGAGGCAGAGGAGGGGCGGGGAGGGAGGGAGGGAGGGAAGGAGGGAGGGAGGGAGGGAGGGAGAGAGAGAGAGAGAGAGAGAGAGAGAGAGAGAGAGAGAGAGAGAGAGAGAGAGAGAAACTAAAAGCTGTGCTAGGCTGTCTTCAAATCACATGCATAGACCAGTGAACCACCTATATCGTCTATCTCTGAAACACTCCATAATCTACTATTGTATTTTCATTTCGTATTCTGTGGCAAAAAGCAATTCTGTGAGGAAATGGCTTATTTGGTCTACAGTTTCAGGCAGTAACCTGTTATTTCAGGGAAGTCAAGGCAGGAACTAAAAGCATTACCATATCTGTAGGGCAAAGGGAGAGTAAATGACTGGATCCATATTTCCTTGTATTTCCTCTCATTCAGGAACCCCTGCCTAGGGAATGATACCACCCACAGTGGGCTGAGTCTTTTAACATCAAATTAACAATTAAGGCCTTCTTCCACAGACATGACCACAGACTATCTGGCTCTAAATAATCCCTCACAGAGACTCTCTAATCAGATAGTTCTAGGTTCTGTCACATTCAGTTAAAATTAACCAGCATATCCCTCAAAACACTAACTAGAAATGTGGTCATGTAGGGTCCAGTGTACATCCAGTTAATAACAGCATAGAAACTTTCATCTATGTCTTAACCTCTACCCAGAACTAATATTAAATTGAAAGCATATACAGTCAGGAATTGCTGGCGTCTTAAAAGCCATCTCCCTTTTGGGAGCCAAAAAAAAAAAAAGTTATAAATGGGACAAATAATGCTCTTTTCTTCCAAGGTTCTGTGTTATTGAACCATGTGACCCACTTTTTTCATGACTTCTAAGAAGCAAGGAACAAAGGAATAGGATCCAGATCATTGAGAATATCTTAAATATTCTACAAACTGGACACACCAGGCAATAACTCTCCACTGCAGCATTAAGATGTATCTGATGACCCAGGGTGGATTCAGAGAAAAGCACTCAGCAGATCACAGTGTCTTGAGTTCATCTGTGAGGAAATGCTGACTGACAGATCTCCTGTAACCCAGACCAGTCTTGAATTCATTATATAGTTGAAAATGATCTTGAACTCTTTCTCGTCCTGTCTTCATTCCCTGAGTGTGTAATCACAGACTTGTGCCACCACACCTGATTAATGTGGGCCTGAAGATGGAACCCAGGGCTTTGTGCAAACAAAACAGGTGCTCCTCCAGCTGAGCTAAATCCTCAGCCCTGAATATACGTATTTCTAAATATTTTTCAAATTATAATGTCATTCCCTCCTTCTTTTTCTTCCTTCCAAAACCCTATCATGTACCCTCCCTTGGCCCTTTTTCTCTTTAATTGCTCTTAAATATATGGTGTGTGTGTGTGTGTGTGTGTGTGTGTGTGTGTGTGTGTGTGTGTGTACACAATATCATACAGACTGAGCAGGTTATATTCATATATTTAAGAATATGCATATTTCAAGTACTGAGAGAATGATGTTTTTATTGCCAATTCTGCTTCAAAGAGAAAGCTAGTAGGGTGGTTGAACTTCACAAGCACATTGTTCATAGTGGTACAAGTAACCAGCTGAGTTACATCCCCAGCCCATCAGGTTGCTGCTTTGCATCCTGTCAAATGTAACAAAACATACCACCTCCTCCCTAGAGTCCCACTTTTCTGTTCATAAAACACCAAGTAAACATACATCTATTCTCTCAGGGTTGCTTTCTTTTGCCTGACTGAAAAATGTTAAGAGTCCACTTGTTAGCATAGAGTCTGCCCACAGATGCAGGATTTAGGAGCTGAGTAGGTGGCCCAGTGGGTGAGGGAGCAGAGAAGTCATTTTGTAGCTTTGTTTCCACAGCGCTACCCACTCTAATTTGCCAAGTTGAGAAGAACAAACATTCCTTCCCCATGTATGCAGTCAGGACCTTGTTTACATGTGAAGGTAGGGACAGAGGGGATAGAAAACAGAACAAGCCAATAAATCAATAAAGCAGTTCACGAGGCCCTACCCCTCTCTGAAGAGCTATAGGAAGTTAATAGTTGCTGGGGAAAAGAAAAACATTTTTTAGTGGTGTTGCTAATGATAAAGGTGCCCATTCTAGTATCTAACCCATCACCAGCACTCTTGTAGGTAACATCTCAGCCTTGCTCCCACAAACATCCCCTCATCCATGCATCTCTACAGAACCTCAGACTTAGGCTCATGGAAGGAACCCTGAGTAAAATCAATAGATGGGAGAGGAGAGACATGCTGGAGAAGGGAGAGTTTTGAGGAAGAGGAAACAGATCAGTTGGAGTGAGAGGGGCGACAGAGGGATAGGGGGTGAATATAATCAAAGTACATCATTTAGATGTGTGGAAATGCCACAATGAAACCCATCATATATAAGTAGTATGTGCAAATAGAAGAAAACAAAACAGATTGGAGGTGAGTGCTTGACACATCCCTGTGGCCACCCCTCACTGTTCTCATCTCTTCTGCTAGTCAGCTCTCTGTTACCGCAGCAAAATGACAAGCAACCTTGCAGCCGAGCAGGGTGACTCACACAGTAATCCCTGCTACTCCAGAGATGTAGACTGAAGGGAAAAAGGTCAAATCACAGCCTGAACAATGTAGTTAGGACCCTGTCTCAAAACTGGAGTCCCAGGCTAGAGCATAACTCAGTAGAAAACTTGTCTATGAAAGGGCCAAGCATTTAATTCCGATACCAAACTAATCATTATCATCCATTTTCAAAGAAAAGAAGTCTAGTCCTTGATAAGTTGGGACTATGGAAGAAAAGCACGTCTTGTCCAGAAGTATGGGATAGGGTAACACTGCTTACCTCACATTTGGGATGTGAAAAGAAGAGGAAGGAAATGGCTCCCTCTATCCTGATTTTTCATTGCTCTAATGACTTTACAACCTCCCTAGACACCACCTTTTGAGTGTTTCACCAGCTCCCAATAGCCTCCAACTGGGAACCATGCCACCACCGCAGGGGCATTGGAGAGACACGCCAGGTCCAAGTCAGCAAGCCAGTCAGTTGATGAAGAAGAAGAAAATCCAAGCTGAGTCCCCTTTGTTCTCTTGAAAACTGCCCTGCCTCCCAGGCTTCTCATCTCTGACGGTCATGCACTGTCACTGTAGGAATTCCAACAGCGTGCTTGGCTCTTTGTTCTCCTACCCCTTTTTGACCACTCCACAATCCTGCTAGCTTCATTTCCCACATATGTCTCAGATCTGCCTCTTGTTCCCTGCCCCTGCCCCTAGCACAGTCCAAGCCCTTAGCTGAGTTATATGGTCTCATTGTCTTCCCTTCTGCCTGCCCCATGCCCCAACCCATTCATTATCCACATTGCCATCCACGCACCCTCCCCCAAACGCAGTATATCATGACATGGCCCCTTTGCTTAAAGCTTTCCAGTACATCTTCCGTATTCACAAAGTCCAGTCTCCCAGGAGACTTGACCCCTAAACTCACCAGTCCACACATATTAAATATATATATCATTTTGTATGGCAGTCATTGCAGTGAAGTGAATTTTTTACTTTCGTCTTAGGTTTTCATGAATGTGTACATTTTATGTTGAACATAAACTTCTATCCTCTCCTTGTTTACCCTTCCACCTCTAATTAGTGCCCCTTATTTCATAGACAGACTCACTTCACTCACTTCACATCATATACACATACATGACTTCATATTTTCATAGAAAACCTGCGAACCACAACTAAGAGAAAATATGTGCTATTTGTCTAAGACTAGCTTCAAGTACATGGCGTGATTATCTCCAGACACATCTATTTCCTTCCAAATTTCCTAACTTACTTCCATTATGTGGCCAAGAAAAATTCCATCGTGTACATATACCACAGCATCCATTCCTCTTTGTTGAGTGTCTAGATTGGTTTCATAACTTAACTATAGTGAATCGTGCCTCAGTAAACACTGATGTCTTACGGATCTCTGTGCCATGCTGACTTAGAGTCCTTCAAGTAAATACCCGGGAGTAGCATAGCTGGGTCATGTAGTAATTCCACTTTGAGGTGTTTTGGAGAGCGTTCCATAGTGACTGACTCATCTATGTTCCCTCAGTGGTTTTGAAGCCAACTACAGGAGCAAGGTAAGGTATGGTTCCCGCTTTGTCCTGGGACTTTGCCAGGAAAATGTGATTTCAAACAAAAATACAAAAACAAACAAACAAGCAAAACAAAACAAAACAAAACAAAACAAAAACAGCCTCTAACCACTCATTTCTTTCTGAGAATGACAACAGGACACTCTAGCAGGGAGAGTCACGTTTACATAAAAATTAGCCCATCTGAGGCTCCTGAGGCTGAGTCTGTGCCCTCTGTAGCATTTCTATGGAATCTGTTGTCTAGCCTCCCTCTGTCAAGACAGCATGCAGCAGAATAATTTGCCTTCCAGTCTACAGACCCTAGCATACCTATTGGTACTGACAAATCCCCTTGGAAAGGCCAGTGGCTTCTTCTTCAGTTTTTCTCATTCATTCCTCATGAGAACTTTATACAGGAGATGTTTTGTCTTGGTTTTATAGATGAGGAAACCAAGCACCCCTAACCTGACACTGATGGTTTAAAGTTCACCAAGCTGCATCCTCTTACGGGAATCTCAGAAGGGTTAGATTCTTTGCCCCTTCCAGAAAAGGATGGTGTCATGTCTCAGAGAAAGCCCCTGGGCAAAATCTGATATGCTCTAAAAATCTACTTATTGAATAAATAAATGTCTGGCTGATGGGCCACGTTCATTGATGTTGATTAATACTGGTTTAAAGATATACTTTGTAATGACATTCTCAGTTGTTTCTGGTAAAATATACTTTAAGTTCCAGACCATAGTCAATCAGGTGGCCCCCCTGGTCAGTGGGTCACAAAACAAAATGAAGAAAAATGACCCCAAGAGAGAGATTTGTGGAGAGGATGTGGGAGTAGAGAAGATTCTGGGAGATGAGAGAGGGTGGGTGTGAGGATGTTCACTGTGTCTGATGTGTATGTGTGAAATTGTCTGTGAACATGTTTTTACCACCCAGGGACTGAACAAAAACAAACTACCCTATTCTCCAGAAACCATCGACTGTCGGTAGCTCCTCAATTAGGGGTGGAGGCCTTCAAAGACTCTCCCCACTCCATGATTGAACTTTGAGTGGCTTGATTTTCTGGAGGCAAACTCTGTAAGTTCATATCCTGAAGACACTGATTTACTCCGGCCCTCTCTCCAACCACTGCCTCTTACAGTGTTCATGTCCTTTCTTCTCTGGTGACTAGCTAACTTTATAAGTATTTTGCCTGCACAAATGCATGTACACCACACGTATGCAGTTGTCCATGGAGACCAGAAGAGTGTGTTAGATCTACTGATCCTTGAGGGAGCCACTCTGTGGGTGTTAGGAGCCAAGCTCAGGTTCTCTGGAAAAATAGCAAATGCTCATACCCACTTATCTATCTCTCTAACCCCAGCAAATGAATGTTCATTTGAAAATTATTATTTGCATTTCTCTGAAAGTTGAATACTTTTCCCAAAGTGATATTTTAAAAGCTTGTTTTTAAAGTTTATTTTAAAATGTAATTTTGGGAAAATTCTCTAACCCAGTCCTTCTTTAATGGGGGCCTTAAAGCATTGGCTTTTGCACTGCTGGGGACATGATTCATTTGGAAAAGTGCTTAACCATACAAGCATGAGGACCTAAGTTCAAAACCCAGAGAACCCTTGTTCTAGAAAGCACAGGCAGGCAGATCCCTCAGGATTACTGACTGCCAGCCCAACTTCTTGGTATGTTCCAAGCCAGTAAAAAACCCTGTCTATAAAACAGGTTGGGCAGCTTTTGTAGATGGGTGTCTGAGGTTGACCTCTGGCTTTTACATTCACACATACTCTTGCATACATGCACTGATACACAAAAGCACTCCATACATGAACAAACATAGCCCTGTGTATATATAAAATTACTCCTTCCCATGGTCTACAGTTCAGCACAGTATGGGGCTTCTTTGAAGAGGACCTCCTGCTTTTCACAAGCAGTGCACACAAAATGCTGTGGTTAGGAGAAATAATCAAAGCCTTGGGACTGGATTCCCGTGGCCACCTGACTACGCTCACCTCATCAAGCCCTGGTTTGCTGAACAAGAAGTACATTTTCTTCACTTCAAAGTAATTACATCCAACAAATTACAAAGCACCGGGCCAGTTGAGTTAAAAACAATTGGTTTTGCAGTAATTAGAAGAGTACAGGAAAATGATGACTGTGGAGCAATATTGAAAGGGACGCTGAGCGATGAGGGCCCTGCTTTCCACCCATTCTTCAGCGTGAATATTTAGAGATTCGCAACTAATTATGCAGAGATGATGAATTTTAAAAAACCCTGCCACCATGCCTTCCCAAGGCCAAAGGCTGGCTATTAATAGAGCTATCAGATTTTGCTGTATTATAGAGAATTCACACAGTTGCATCTATTTTAAAGTGCTCATCTGGGGCATCACTTAAAGATGACGAATCTGTGTGATGTGCAGAATCAGCATTGGGTTGAACTAAAACCCAAACTTATTATAATCACCCCAGATTTCCCCAGACAGATCTGTTGTTTAAAATGGACACTACAGGTAAGAGCTATCTTAGTTCATGACATTGAACTCAGGTCTTAGGAGAATGGAGGCAGAAATATCCCTGGAGCGCATTGTCTCCTTCCGCACGTGCTGAGATTACAGGCATGCTCTAGCACACTGATACGGTTTTTTTAAACCATCATAATTTTTTAATTCTATGTATTTGTTTATTTCTGTTTGAGGGAGTGTGTATATGAGTATAGATCGTTCCAGAGGCTTGACACATTGGATTCTCTAGAGGCTGGCATTCCAGATGCTTGTAAGCCACCAGATATGGGTGCTGGAAACCAAACTTGAGTTCTCTAGAAGAACAGTACTGAACTATCTCTCCAGCGCGCACACTCACACACACACACTCACACACTCACATTTTTATGTTAGCTGCAGGCTCTGAGGATTGGACTCAACTCTTCATGCCTTCAAGTTCTTTATCAATAGCCGTCTCCCCAGCCCGGTTTGCTTCGTCTTTGACAAGTCCACTCTAGCTCGAGGTGAATCCTAGTTCGAGGTGAATGGGCATGAGTAGTGACATGTGGGATTTTGTTAGCTCACATGCAACTAGAGGCTGACACGTATTAAGTACCAGCAGTCTGCTCTGAGACCCTCACCAGAACCCGGGGCTCCAGTTTCTTTGCATCAGCATTTAGGGACCTTCAGAAAACCAAGTACTTTTCTGTTGCTCGCGTTCAATCTCTGCCCCCTTGCTGTTTCCGGTGGCCCGAGGTGTCGCACACAATAATGAAACAAGCAAAAGCAATCCAGCCAGCTTCCCCAAATCATGTGGTCAAGAAGGAGCCATCAGAAAGAACCCACTGTGCCCTCAGACAGGCTGGAGAGAAGCCGCTGCAACATGACCTGCATTTAATTACTTGAGCAGCATGCGCATCCTGGGGCCCTTAAGAAAGCAAATGCAGTGATAGACAGAATGAGTTTACCCTCCTGTCCAAAGAGCAACACGCCGTAGCAAGGACATCACTCAATTAAATTGGACTGCGGGGGATGAAGGCAATGGAGGCCCAGGCTGGGAACCCTAATGAGACATTTGGAGGGAAGACAGATGCACCCCCCAGAGTTTGTTCCCTTTGACGGAAAGTTTTGACCCTCTGTCATTACCATAGCTCCCCCAGCATTGTGCCCCTTGAGTTTGAACATATTGAAGCTCAAAACATTTAAAAAGAATCTTTTAAGTACGAAGAAAAAAAGTCAGTCCTTGGTTAATAGGAACTAGGTATGTATTGGGGTTGGCGTGGGGGCCCTCAGGCCATACTTAGTGCTGTGACTCTTTGGCTGCCAGGACTGAAAGCACACAAGCAGATTCTTCCCCTCTGAGTACTATGAACAGAACAGCATGAAGTATGACATGATAAGAACTAGAGGTGTCGTTCCGGGGAACCCCAACGTTTATGCGATCCAGGCCCTGTAATGGTTACACATAGTCCCTTAATCCACACAATGCATTGAGAGTTCACACCCAGTCACTAAGCCACTGAGTTGTGTGCCCTGTTGTAGGAAACAGTTGGCAATTTCTGAAGACCTTTGGATGGTCACTGCTCCAAGGGGCCAGTTGGCTGTTATCTGCTGCATATACACAAGGCTTGCAATGCATAGGATATCTCCCAACAGCAAGAAGTAAATGGGTAGATGTCTGGAGTGACAAGCAACAGTCATCAGTGGATTAACCTTTGAGTACAGGAAATGCTCACCAGGTCAGAGAAGCTGTCAGCTGAGTCAGAATATAATGGCAGCCTCATTCCCCATGCCCAGCAGGGGCATTAAGGCCCAGTTCAGCTGCAAATCCAGTATTAAGATATGCTTCCTCCAAAGGGATTTTTAAATTAAAAATTTAAATCAATCTCTCTCTCTCTCTCTCTCTCTCTCTCTCTCTCTCTCTCTCTCTATCTCTATCTCTCTGTCTATCTCTCTGTCTCTGTGTGTGTGTTCCTCTCTCGGTGCAGGTGCATGCATGCCATTGCGTACATACAGAGGAGATCAGAGGAGTATCAGCTCTTACCTCCTACCTCCTTTGAGGCATGGTCTTTTGTCCTGTGATATGAACAACAGACTAGCTGACCCATCTTTTGAGGGATTATTTTGTCTCTGCCTCCCAAACCACTGGGTTTGCAGATGTGCTCTGTCACATCTGGCTTTTACAAGGATTCTGTGTATCCAGACAAAAGTCTTGATACTTCTTCGGCTAGTGCTTTACCTACTGCCCAATCTCCTCAGCCTCTCAGGCCTTGCAGACTTGCCTAGTGACCAGGTAGGTGCCTTTGTCAGACGGAGTCGGGCAGATACTGAGCATAGACCATCACAGGTGGGAGCACATGAAGTGTCTGATTAGTATTACAGTTCTGTTTCAGTCACAGAACATGTGCCCCGAGGAGTCAGAAATCCTTCACAGACTTGAAAGTGACTTGAGGACAGTTAATCCTCACTGTGCTCTAGTGAGGCAGGTAAATTGCAATTAGATGGGAAAAGTACAGTTGTCAACAGGTGTTCCAGGTTCCTTTGGGAACACAGAGATTCATATTAGGCTTAAAAGTACATAGTGGCATTTGGAGAGAGTCCCTCGCCAGAAGTATTCCTAGTGAATGGTTAAGAGAAGGAAGATTAATAGCAATCTAATGAAACCCTCAGGTAGATCTATACGAGACACTTCCTTGAAGAATTGGGACAATTAGTGTAAAGAATGAAGAAGTATCTTTTCAGAATTATTATAATGCGTAACAGAGAAAATCATGTGTAAACCTTTGAGATGCTGCAAGGGAGGTGTATCAGTTACTTGTCTCATTGCTATGACAAAATACCCGCAAAATAACTTAAATCATACGAGTTTATTTGGGCTCCCAGTTCCAAGGATATACAGACCATTGTGGGGAGGTGCAAAGGCAGGATAGTGTGGAGGCTGCTCCCGTGGCATCCACAGTCGGGAAGGGGAAAGAAATGGTTTCTGGTGCTCACTTTCTCCTTTCTGTTCGGTCCAGGACCCAGTCCATGGGATGGTGCTGCCCGTGTTTCTCCACCTCTGCTAATTTAACCTAGAAACTCCCACGCAGATATGCCCAGGGCTTTATTTCCTAGATGATTCTAGATCCTGTCAATCAGTATTAGACACCACACACTGAGGCAGATGCACTTTCATTGTCCTGCACGTCTTACACAGAGACTTTAAAAATCAGGAAGAAACTACTTGAAACATCCTGTCTACCTACTCATGCCTCTTTAGCCTCAAACCTAGAAATATATGCTTATTTTACCCCAAAGCAGATGATCTTGGGGGAGGGGATGGTTTCTTCCTACCCAACAACCAGAAGTCTTACCAAGAAAATTATCAACTATTATTCAATGCCTCACCCAATGGGATCCTTTCTAAAGCTTCTGGAGTCTATAGCCTAGAAACTCTGACTGTATGTCAGAGATGTTCAGGTCTAGAAGGGACCACTAGTCCCTTCCCTTGGTGGTCTGACTCCTGACTTTATGATCTTGGATAGAAGATGCTGACCTCTCTGAGTGTCCCTTCCCTCTGCCACATCACAACTACATTACCACCTCATCAAGGCATAGTTCGAGTATGATAGTAGACTGGACTTTCAATGCACAGTGTACTCGAAAGGTGAGAAGTAATGTATCGCAAAAAGCAAGAGAAGCTGGGGCGGGTGGAACACGCCTGTAAGTAATCACCACTGCTTGGACAGCTGAGAGCCCAGCATGGTCTACAGAATGAGATTTTTATCTCAAAATAAAAACTAAAGGAGGGGATATATAGCTCAGTAACAGAATGTTTGCCCGACATCCACAAAGCCCTGAGTTCAATCTCTAGCAGGAGAAAAAGAAAAGGGGGAGGGGATTAAGGTTTATAATGTTCAAATAAGAGCACAGAGACTTTAAAATAATATGTAAGCTTCAATAATATAAAACTGACACCCAGAAAGGAAGCCACTTCGTATTTTAGTCAGGGCTCTACAGTTTTATTAAGGAGAATTTCTACTGCTCAAATACGTTCTGAGGAAGAAAGAACTGATTTAAAGTTCCCAGACACAAGGCCAACAGCTTTTTACTTCCTTGTATTTACTCTCACAATGAGCAGTACTATCCGAAACAATCACTCAACAGCACTGTGTGCAGACAAACCTGTATGGGGACTGGAAGGACAGTGAGGCTAAATCAGAGAGAGGGGAGTTCCATGTTTAATTAGAGCAGGGATTTTTATGATCAAGGGCTAAATCAGCTCACTCTCTGAGAGATTTAATTAGAGCAAAAGACTTCCTTCCCAGGGGCTGAGCTGACTCTGGACTGTGTGCACACAGAAAGGGGAGTAGGGAGTTGACTACAGGCTTCCCTGTTGTGTTGTCTTGCTCTACTGTTGAGAAAGCCCCCAACTCAGAGGCATCATTTGAAGTGTTTTCCTTCTGCTTGAGTTTTCCGCAAACCCATCTTTTGCCTTGGTGTGTTTGGTCCTTCTTATCCCATGATACACATCACTTTACTCTCTTCATTCTGTGGTATTCCTTCTAAGCTGACTAGTTTTAGGTCAACTTGGCCCAACCTAGCATCATTTTAGAAAAGGGAACCTCAGTTGAGAAAACGTCTCCCATTGGGTTGACCTGTGGACAAACCTTTGGTTCATTTTCTTGGTTGGTTCTTGTTATGGGAGGGCTCTGCTCACTGTGGGCACTGCCACCCCTGGGCTGTTGGTCTTGACTTCTTTAAGAAAGCAAGTTGAGCAAGCCATGAGGAGCCAGCCAGTAAGTAGTATTCCTCAGCTTCAGTTCCTGCCCCAGGTTTTTGCCTTGAGTTCCTGCCCTAACTCCATTTTATGACTATGATGTGGAACTGAGAGCTGAATTAAACCCTGCCACCACAAGTTGGTCTTGGTGTTTATTCACAACAAAGAAGTCCTTAGACACTTCCCACTAGGTTACTCTTAAACATATTCCTAAGTGTGAATAGGATTCTTCAGAAGGCAAGACTATAGGATCAATGTGTCTTTGCTATAGTCCAAAGGCTATGCTAGCACTGTCAATTGTACTAAATGTCCCAGGAAG
Source organism: Rattus norvegicus (assembly GCF_021556685.1). Lineage (NCBI taxonomy): Eukaryota > Metazoa > Chordata > Mammalia > Rodentia > Muridae > Rattus > Rattus norvegicus. The sequence continues at coordinate 39,979,389 of NC_141546.1, read as the reverse complement.
TGTTTGCAATGCTTAAAAGACATGAGGACCAGGGAGATGGCTCAGTGGGTAAAGCACTTGCCATGAGTGCCTGGGCACCCGAGTTTGGATACGCCCCAAAACACAAGAGGTTGGATGCATAGTTCTATTGCTCCCACAGATGGGAGACACATGGAAAAATTTTCAGAAACTCATGGGCAGACTAGCCTGGGATACACAGTTGCAAACAACATAGATAAATAGGCCCAATGCTTTATGCTGTCCTTTAACTTCTACATAGTTCCCACACGTGCGCGCGCGCGCACACACACACACACACACACACACACACACACACACACACACACACACACACACTTTATCCAAGACCATTACTTGGTGATTTTGACCATTACCTTGGTGTTACAGGTAGCTTTTATACCTGTAACAAAATAGCCAATGGGAACAACTTAAGGGAGAACAGATTTACTTTGCTCATGGTTTCAGGGGTTTCAGCCCATGGAGGAGACAGATAGAGCAGCGCATATCTTGGTAGGCAGGAAGCAGAGTGGAGCCGTAACAGGAAAGGGCAAAATATTGCCGTTGGGCGTGCCCCTTACCTGCTGACCAGTTACCTTCAATCTGCTCCCATCTTCCCGAGTGGCCCCACTTCCTGATAATCTATTTCAGTGCTGAGTCCATCAATGGAGTAAAGAGTGGTCAGAGTCCTGATGATGTGTCATCTCAAGAACCGCCCTCAAATATATACACAGAGGTAGCTGTATTCCTCTCTGTGAACATCTTTTGGTCTCTGAGTTTTCATTTGCCTTGTTAGTCTGTGTCATCACAGTTTCTATAAACTCTTCAGAGTCAGGAAGGGTTTCCCCTCCTTCATGTATCATAGAGGGACCTCCATTTGCCTATGACATCACATAGGAAGTTCATGCGTGTACATGTTTTATTTTTATCATGGTCAAACACCAACTGTTTCAGACCAAACTTTGCCCTATTCCTGAGTTAGTTTTTAAAACTTAACAGTTCTTCTAGAATCTTTGTGCCTTGGATTTTATCTTTTTATAGGAATGCAAAGTAGTTTTTGCCTTACAGACATGTGTTTTGTGTATATGCTGTGTGTTGTGTGAGAATAATAATTTTGTATGAGTGTTTTAATTTTGTGTGTTTGTTACAAGTGTTGTGTGTTATACATCTGTTCTGTATCGGTTATGAGTGTCTTTTGTGTATGTTGAGTGTATATTGAATGTGTCGTGTGAATGTTATGTTTGCTGTTTCTGTGTTAACTATGTTGTATACATCTGTTGTGTATCTGTGGTATGGGTGTTATGTATACATCGTGTGTTGTCTATAGTGGATCTATTGTGTGCATTATGCATGCTGTGGATGTAATCTGTGTATTGTGATCCTGTAGAATAAACACAAGGGCTCATGCTTGCTGGGTGAGTGCTCTACCACAAAGTTGCCTCCCTAGCCTATTAAAAAAAAAACTTGGCTTTGCAATTGTCTTAAATCACTTTCATATTAAAAAGATAAAGGGCAGAACGATTAGTTTCTTTTATTGGCAACTGTGAAAGAGGTAATTGGTAACTGGGTAAGATGAATTTATCTCCATTTCTTCATGATGTGATTAACTGAGTAGCCTGAGGCTCTCACCCCTGTCTAGAATTTGCTACATCAGTCATTTACCATAAGGTATGATTAATTATAAAGAATCCCACATGCAAGTAAAGGCGGATCCTTTCTTTGCGGTGGCATCCTGAGGACTCATGGGCATGCTGTCCTTCTGTCCCTGTGTGATTGCCTTTGGAGAACTTTCATTGCTGACCTGAACACATACAAGGAAAGGGAATGTGTGTGGATTTTTAGCCCTTTTAAGTGACTCCTCTGCCTGCTGTGATTCCATGGGCGCTTGGTGAGGATCTGTTGGAGACTCTGTGAGTTGTCACTTTTCTGGTTACTGTGACAAAATGGCTAAGGAAAGCAACCTAAGGGAAGAAGGGGGGAGGGAAAATAAAGAGGAAGGGAGAAGAGAGGGAGTGGCCAAAGACACCAATGTTTGCAGGTCTAGATTTGTACTTACCAGTTCAGAAGTCATATTGACATTTGAGTCTTTCCTGCAGTTATCGCTCAACACATCAAGAGCTTGCTTCCAAGTTTCTGTTTCTCCCCAGTGAATAATGTAGGTCTTTTGTGTTGGAAGAGGACTTAGAAACTCTGCCCTTCTTACAGGAGCATGAGCTCTGTGAGGACAGAGATTTCTGTGGGTTGTCATAGTCTCATAATTCCTTATATTTGATGGACGTTTGTTTTTTGGATGGATAGAAGGATTCACGCATCCTTGTATGTGTACATGTGTAAGTATATACATGCATGTGTAGGTGGAGGCATGGATGGATAGATGAATCCACTTTTTCCCTCGTTCATCCTCAACTTCAGAACTGTACCTACTGGCAGGTAACTATGGGACGTGCCGTTTTACAGGTCAGTATACTCCAGTGGAAAGAACTCTAATTAAAGCCTCGGCTTTCTAATTGGCTTTATAATACTATACACAGTGGTTAGAGAAGACAGTCAGGCCTCCAACTCAGGCTAAGGGAGTTCAGTATTTATAGATTATGGATAAGGACTACACACAGCAAATACTCAGGAGAACAAGAAATTCTGCATTCTCTTTGATATGTAACTTAGTATTTGCCGACATGGTGGATGAATGAATGGGAGAATGAGTTAACTGAAAGAGTCTTGAATATGTTCAGAGACTTTGCAAGTTTCATTAGTGTCAGTCCGCAATATCTGTGAGTCACCTGTTCCTCAGATTCTCACCATTCCAGTATGAGAACAGAGAATGCTAGTCATATCAAGATACTGTATACAACATGCCTTCTTTATACTGATGCTTTAGGTTAACATAGAAAGTTCTGGGCTTCATCACGGAGTCTTCATACATATCTTCATACATATGCATCATTACCCTTTGTTCTCAGTTATCCTCCTGCCTCACCCCTCTCCCTTCTTCCTCCTTTTCCAATCCTACTTTGCCTACTACTCTATGCTGTTTCCTACTCCATTTCTCCACCTCTCTAAAGATTGCTCTATGATCCCCCTTTCTGGTTTTATGAACTATAAGCACACACATGCAAATGCATGCATGCATGTACACACATATAAAATTTAAATTTAGGCTCCAAGTGTGAGAGGATACATGCAAATATGTATCGTTCTGAGCCTGACTCACCTTGTTTAAGACAGTTGTTTCCCTGTTGCCTCTGTTTCCCTCAGAATGTCATGATTCTGTTTATCTTCACACCTGCATACAATTCTGTTGTGTCCACATACCACATTGTTCCTTTCTCCTCATCTGCTGATGTACGTCTAAGCTGATCCAATTCCTGACTATTGTGAACCACACAGTGCTGGACAGTGGATGTCTCTGTGGCATGTAATATATTTTTCTAAAGGTATCCTTGCATTGCTGTTCTCTGTTATCATTAATGAATTTACTAAGAGAGGCTTCATGAAGTACAGTTCTGGCAGGATACAGTGGCCAAGGCCTGAAAAGAAATCAATATAAACATTTTCTCCCCTACCTAAAAGGCGATACAAAAAGATTTGGGGGGGGGTACCTAGGTGGGACCTCGTGATACACCCTGCTGTTCTTCGGCGTACACTGTGAACTTCAATGCCATGCCTCTGCCATCCATGAAGCACAAGGTTAAGATGTCCACTGCTCTATGGTAGTGCCTAGAGAGGGCCTAGGGGGAGTTCACAGACATCAGTAAAAGGTCAAAATACATAGATTCCTCCATTCAAAACTATTGCATTTCAGAAGAAGGAATAACTAAACAACTATTTTTACTAACTTGTCAAAGGGGGGAGATCATCTTTAAAAAATTGTCATTTCAGTACCATAAACTGTCTCTTTAGTTCCCCTTGGAGTGCAAGTTCACTCACATAATACATTCAAATTGCAAATGTTATTCCGTATAATATCAGTTAGATCAGACAGAGAAGAAAATTATGGGCTAAAACACCTTAACTTCTGCATTTGTTGAAGAAGAAAAAGCAAAATGAGTTCAATTCCTTGGTCCCAAAGCAAGATGCTATTTAGCCTGGATAATGTAGATGATGGTGTCAAATTATGGTTTTCCTTGCTCTGCACTCTAACTCAGTTCCTGGGGTGTACTGCACTGCCTCACTCTGAGTTTTATAAAAAGAAACTTCATCGTGATTTTGGGGTGGAAGGTAGTGTTCTCAGTCTCCAAGGCATACAGCTTGGATCTGAGGATACCTGCTTCGAAAGACTCACCTTTGAAAGGAAGGCTCCTGTGAAAGGGACCCAGACTTCCCACAGGAGGCTTCTCCTGCTGGGGGACTGACGTGCTGGTCACAGGCAGTCTGTCTTGTTGCTCATTTTCACACAGAAAGCTTCCTCTGATTCTCTGCTTAGAGCTCTGGTGTTGGTTGTAACTTTTGTTCTGGTTTTGAACTATCATGATAAGAGAGTCCCACTTTTACTTTATTTTCTCATTGTGGTACTGGAGATTGATATGTGATCGGGGGCCCGTATGCAAGCAATGTACTACAGCCCCAACCCAGGAGTATTCATTTCATATTTCCCCCAATCCTGTTTGTGTGTGTGTGTGTGTGTGTGTGTGTGTGTGTGTGTGTGAGAGAGAGAGAGAGAGAGAGAGAATGTGTGTCTCTATATATATGCATATGATGTATGTACAAGTACATATGAAGATCCGAGATGCGAATTCTCTCCTCCCGTGGGTTAGGAGTCAGACACAGCTTGTCACAAGGCTTGGTAGCAAGTCCCTTATTCATTGAGCCACTTGGCCATCATTGGTTTTAACTGAGGAACAAAGACAGGACAAAGCATGGAAAAGACTGGAAAATGAATATTGGTGGTTGAGGAGATGCTTACATACATCAGGAGAGAATTATAGGAACAGCATTGATATACTGCTTATAACCATTTGACAAAAAAAAAGTCTTTTAATATCTTGTGTTAGGAGAACATAAATCAGAAGGTTTCTTTTGCATTTCTTTCATAAGTACAAGTTGTCAAATGACCTTGAAAAAGACTTTGACCTTGTAAGGATGATCGACAATGCTTCTTTATTCATTCCCTCTACACATGAAATATGCCCTTGGGTTGAATTAGCCTATAGACACCAGGAATGTTGAACTGTAGCCTTTTGCAAATAAAACCATCCAGAAACCTCTAGAATGTTCACTGATAGGGTAATAAAAACAAACTGATGCATTTGCATGGTAAAATATTACTCAACAATGAAAAGGAAAACCTGAGAGGAAGAAAGGATGGCATCAGAATTTTCTGGTAGCAACTTTTGTAATGAAGATGCAAAATGAGGGATGAGGAAAACAAAGAGGCAAATATAAGCAATTAAAATATTCTAGCCCTTGGACTCAGAAATGGTTCTACATTTATCATCTTAAGTAACAGTAGAATATAAAAGTGAAGTACTTAGTTCATTATGAACACTATGTCGTCATTATCATCCCATTTGTGAGAATCTGAAGGACGTGGGTGCAAAATCTCTATACTGTATTATTTTATACCATATCATATCACATCCCACGCCTTCATATTGCATTACATCATATGGTATCATATCATATATCATATATCATATCATGTTATAGACTTCAAGAAAATCTGATCATTAAAGAGTAGCATGAAATTCTGTATGCTACTACACTTATTGAGCATGCCTAAGGCATTGACTTTTCAACCCTCAACGTTGAAGTTGAGGAGGGAAAATAGCTTGATTTAAGACTTCTATGATTCCAAAAATGTTTCCAAATGTTGCATTTCATATGCATGAATTATGAGTTTATACTGCTTCTGATTTCTGGCCCTATCTTCCTAGAGTTTAGTCTTCAGCTGTTAAGTGCCACATTCCTAGTAATTACAAATTTCTGTAATTGATATTATCCTGAGAAACAGAACTAATTCAGAATGGATGGAATGAGATGGTATGGATGGGACACACATACACACACACACACACACACACACACACACACACACACACACACACACATGGACCGATAGATGAATGTAAGGATGGCTGGATGGCATGAATGGATGCAACGGGATTGGTAGAAGGATAAAATAGATGTGTGTGTAGGGCAGATAAATATATGAAAAATGGGTGATGAGAATGTGACTATTGGAGGGACTGGGGGTCATGTGGTTATTGACGCTGAGCTGTCCAATAATTAGGCACTTACATACTAGGAACCAGGGAAGCCATTCTCACAGCACATCAGAAGTTTCAGAACCAGGGAAATCTATGGCAATATTATGAGACTGAGGCCAAAGGCCTAAAAACCTGGGTCTCACTGTTGCAGCTCTGTGTCAAAACTCAGAGGATCCAGAGGGCCAGAGCTGTGGGTGCTAGTAGGCTTTATTGCCTCTGAGGCCTGAGTCACCATTAGGACACCATTCCAAAGCGATGCAGTGCATTTCATTCTCCCTCTTCCCCAGTGGCTTCGGTTTTATGTTACTCCCCTCTCCTCACTCAGGATACTCTCTCCCCTTTGCTAATTTGGTCTTCTGTATCTTCTCAGACATTTGTATAAATGTAGCCAGAACCATGAGCCAAATTAGATGGAAACAGTCCTCACTGGATCACGGAGCTGATCCTCCAGCTATCCCTCCTGGGAGCCAGCCTTGTCTTGGTAAGGAGATAGCATAGAGGCCAAAACCTCAGTGATAAGGGTCATAAGACATTATCTTAGTACATGTCCTATGGGTATGATAAAATACTCTACCAAAATCAATTATGGAGAGATAGCCTAATGCTATCCCATCCCATCACATGGAGAAAATAAGGCAGCAGGAGCTTGAATCAGGTAGTTACAGGGCATCTGTAGTCAGGAAACA